>NW_010268985.1:89414-97000 GCF_000690775.1 Eurypyga helias
CCGGAGGCAGGGCCGATGCCTAAGGCATCCCCTGACCGCGTAAGGCGATGTCCGGAGCGGCGAGGAAGAGGAGGCGATGGCGGGGCGGACGCAGGGCGAGGGAAGGCGCGGGGTGAGAGGAGGGCTGGAAGGGAGGTCGCAGGCGTGGGAGGGGGGCAGGTGGACGGATGGCCCCGGCGAGAGGGACCGGGAAAGCAGACGCTGTCCCCATCGGCTGGAGGAGGGACGTGGGCATGGTGACTACACTTCTTGTAAAAGGGGGTGGAGAAAGGAAAGGGAGGGACATGAAGAGGGGAAAAAAAAAAAAAACCTGCATGTCAAGTCTGAGGAAATGCTGTGGGAACTACAGCTAGGCGCTGCTTTTTTTGTTTTGTTTTTTTCTCTTCTTCTTCTTCTCTCTTCTCCCCTCGTGTAGCTGAGAGGAAGGAAAGGAAGAAAGAGAAGTAGCTGGCTGCCTCGCTCTGCTGCCAGGGCGCAGGGGCTCGGCTGGAAGGATCTAGTTTCTCTTCGGCGGCAGGAAAAGGAGCCACGGGAGGAGGCAGAGACGGACACCCAGACATGCCCGTCCCGTCAAGCCGCTGGCTCCTTCTCCTTTGCCTCGCTGCCGCTGGCAAACAGGTAAGACTGGGCCGGAGGAGGGAGAAGGCGGGTGTCGCACCTCAGCCGGGGAGGTTTGTTCCTTCGCCTGGCACTGGCAGGGAGCGGGGCTTTGGCGCAACAGCTTCGCCTGCCTTGGTTTTTTCCCCCCCTCTCTGGTTGTTTGGGGTGTGTTTCTTTCCCTGCAACTCGCTCCCTCTCACGAGCTTCTCTCGCTTCTTTAAAATCAAAATAGCCCAAACCCCAAGCTCCAAAGGAAGCCAGAGGATCTGCAGGCAAAACAGCCCGCTCCTGCCCAGGGCAGGGTGTGAGAAACCAGAAAGTATTTGCAGTGAGGTTGCTGAGGGATATAATTTGCATGTGGAGTAAAAATGAGGCAGACTCCACCCTAGCGAACAGATTTATTCAGGAGAGCGTGAGCACACTTGTCCCCCAGGCGTGGGACGGGCGCTTACGCTCTTCGCAGCCCCGCTGCAGCTCTTCAGCCTCCCCCAGAGGGATGCAGCCCCCCCGCCACCCTGAATGCCGGCGGCCCCGGGAGGTGGGACAGCCTTGTGACCCCGGTTCCACGGGCGGGGAAGGCTGAGGCCCGGACCGGCTCCGCGACTCGCTTGGAGGTTCACGTGTCACTCGCGACAGCGCTGGGAACCAAAACCCTGTCCCAGGTCAGCTGCCCCGCAAAAAGGCTGCCCTTTCCCCCGGAGGGGGAAGGCCGGAGCGAGGTTTGTTGTTTGCAAACAGAGCGCGCTCTTCGCGCGGCGCTGTGCCGGGCCTGGTGGGGCTGGTGGTCAGCGTGTTCGTCAGTTGGGATCGCTCCTGGTCTTCCCCTGCTTTCAGGAAGACCCTTCCCTGCAGCCAGCTCTTGCTGAGCCCTGTCAGAACACCGGGTTTCCTCCCCGTGGCTTAAATCGGCAGAGTCTTGCTTCACGTTTTGTAATTCCACCGCTTAAAAACCGATTCCCCTCCCTTCAGGTTATTTAGAGCCTGCTAGACTGGCAGGCTGTTTGCAAATCCCATGCTGCAGGCACTTTATTTCCTCCATTAATCAATGTTTGGCAGCCTCGATACCGTTTGTATTTCCTTCATCTGAACTACTAGTATTTCTCTGTGTCTCATTACTCTTGATTAGTTGTGTCATTTTAAGTGCTTCCCTCAACACGGTGCTATTACTGGGCTGGGTTCCCTGGGAGCAAGGTGCAGCTTCAAGGAAAAAAAAGAAAAGGATTTAAAAAAAAAAACCCAAAACAAAAAAAACCCTCCGCTATCTACAGCTTACAATTTAATGTCTGACCGCATAGTCCTGAGAGCCTTTCCTCTGGATCCCTGGTCCTAAATATGTTGCCTGAAACCACACAGGCCTCTCTTCCCCTCTGAAACATGTGTTTCATTCTGCCCACCCTCGCTCCTTAGGCTTCTCTCAAATTGCTGCTTTCCAGGTGTCCCCCATGAATGCGCCTGCGGATTTCAAAAGTGACTTTTATGTCAGAGCTTTCAGGTGGTTTTGTCCCTCTCCGCAGTGTCCCCTGCGTCTGTCTTTTTTTGTTTCTGTCCTGGTGTTCAGGACTGAGATCAACGCAGCGTGATGAGCACACTTCAGTGTTCTTCTACCTGTGCGTCGCTGACCACAATGTATTTGCTTCTCTCTGAAGCCCCTTGGGTGTGGGTCAGTTGTTCCCTTTGGAATCTCCTCGTTGGCCTGGAACCTGCTCAGCTCTTGACCAAAACTGTGGCAATTCGTATTTCCGTGCAATAGCTCCCAGCCCTTTTCGGGTACCCTGATGTAGGAGCCAGGAGAAGCTCTTGGTTGTTTCTCACCTCTCGACTCTCAGCCTTTCCGAGAGGGCAGAACAGGGAACTTGTGTTCATTCGGGGCTGATGTGTAAAGTCTTGCCGCTGCTTTCAACACGTGCGTAATTCCGAGTCTGTCAGAGGTCGCGCAGGGTGCGACTGCCCATAGCCAACGCCTCGTAAAAGTAGCGGTGCAAACTCGTAGGGGGTTCCAGGAAAGTTGTGGCCTAAGCTCACGTAGGAAAAGCCGTACTTTGTCAAGGAGCCAGTTGATCTAATATCCCGCTTGCAACCGTGAGCAGAACCTCTCAAGACAAGAACGTGAAAGGAAGGCGAACCTGGAGAGGTGCGGCCCCCCCGCCAGCCTCTCGTGTTCTTGTCCGATTTGAGCAGTGGTTTCTTACAAGAGTGCTGTCGTCCGACGGAACTAACTGTGAGATCAACTGCCGAAGACAGGGCTGAAGTTGGTCTGGTGCACTTGTGTCAGTCGGTGATGGGGCGGTTACATGGCAGTGTATTTCCTGCGAGCAATGAGAAACGCTTGGAAGCCTAAGTTAACGAGTACTCATAATTCTGCTGAGAACAAGCGCGATGATCGTCATCATTTTCACCAAAGAGGAAATGGGAACAGAGAATTCGTGACTTGCTGGAGGTCACACACCGAGCATGGAGCAGAACTGCCGGCAGCAGAGCTCAGCCCTCCCGTGTCTCGTGCTTCAGCCGCAAGGTGATGCGGCCAAGGGCTTTGTCTCGGGCGCCTGTCAGAGGACATGGTGTTTCGCATTCTGAGGCATGATCAGCTCAGCTTCCTCCGACAGAACAGTCCCATCCCTTTCCTTGCTTCACACTGCCCAAGAGCACAAATGTTTCCCTCCGGTGGGAGCTGAGGCCTGGGCGAAGGTGCGCTTGCAAATACGCAGTACGCCGGCAGCCTGGTTTAGCGCCAAAGGCTCTTCTTGCCTTGTGTGGAAATGGGATATAGAAATAATATAGAATATTATAGAATATAGAAAAAAATTGCCCAGAATATAGATTATCTTTTAACTTCCTGAAACATGCAGTCGTTATGATGAGAGGGGTGAAAAAAGAGCATAAAAATAACCATGCTGTGTTCTACCACGGGCTCTCCTGGTCCAGTATTCCTGCTCTGATCAGGGCCAAAGGAATCACTCAGCAGAGCAGAAGTTCTACAGCATTTAACCTCAACTCCTCGATTTCCTCTGTTGTTAATTGTCCAAATGCCCTTTGCAGAAACAGTTCCTGCGAAGGAAACTGGGAAGTTTTTCGTTGCTTTGCAGTTTCTCCCAGAACGTGTGAAAAATCTTACAACACCTGCTACAAAAGGAACACAAAGCATACACAACTGAACCCATCTACAATTTAGGACATGCCTGCCACTTACGTAAAGCATCATCTTCCTGAGGTAATTTCTTCTGTCCCACAAATGGGACCAAAACAAGCCTTCACCGCATTCCACAAGTCAGTAGAATTCAAAGCCTATCGGCCACCTCGAGGGTACTGACCTGCATCCTTTATGTCACGGGGCTTTCTTCATGCTCTGCCAGAAGGAAAAAAGCCATGCAGGTCGAGCAGAGAGATTAGCCGTGGCCCTAAGGATCTGTTTCCATTGCCTGTTACCGTCGTCCCAGGCACCCTCAAGCTCAGAAAAGCGGATGTAATTTGTCCGCTCTGCAGGAACCGGTGGAGGCGGCGAAGGGGTTGCGTGCGTAACCGCCGTGTAGCAAATCACTACCACCTCAGCGTGATGCCCTCTGGCATTTTTGCCTTAATGCTATGTAGAGGAACCATATCTGAGTCACTTCGCCGTGTTCGTCCACCTGCCTCTCGGAGTTCAGGCGGTGCAAGACCCTGCTGTAGCAGGTACCCGTGTAGGCACAATGAGAAGGTAACCCCTGTTGCAAGGCCGACCTCCTCCCGCTCCTCCCTGCCAACGTCCCCTCTGTACGGCCGGCTCTCCAGGAGGCGTTTGCCGTTACCCGTGTGTGCGGCGACCACGGAATCCAGACCTCCATCCATCCCGCGCCCCGTGCCGCGAGGGGCTGCTCTGCAGCGCAAAGGCCGCTGGACACGTGGAGGGGGTGGTTGCTTCGCATGAGGGTTCAGCTTACAGGGGGTGGGCAGCAGGGAGAAGAGGTGGGCGGGCATGGCGGGCTCCTCACGTCCTCAGCTGCAGCCGCGCTTCTCGCACAGGCTGGCCCCTTCCTTTCGATGGAAACCCGACTTGCCAGGCAGCGCTGACTTCTGCTGCAGCTGCTCACCCTCTGGTGCAAGCGTGCGTTGGCTGGCGTTGCCTGGCCGGAGAAGCAGCTGCTCTGAGAACGGCTCATTATCACAGACGGAAAACGCCAAGGCAAATATTTGTGTGTTATAAATGCAATATAAAAATTGAGTGCTGTTTAACCAGGTTGCACTACGGACTTGGGTAGGCCTCAGTCTACATAACACAATAGCCTGCCTTGCATGAACTTGCCTTTTTTTATGGCTTACTCCTCTTCGAAAATGGTCTAAAGTTCACTTAGTAGAAGAAGGGCTGTTGCTGGACCTCCACGGGATGAGCAGTGATGGCTGACAGTCGCTGGGCAGGCTGCGGAGGGTCCTGCTCTGGTGCTGGCTCCCGGGGCAGCCTGCTGCTGCATCTGCAGGGTCTGCTGCGATGCTTCAGCTCTGGGGAAATGCAAGTTTCCTGATTTCTCTTTGTATCTGCGTCACCGCGGTGCGCAGTCGTGTTTGTGATGTGGTGCTGTGCAGAGGGCTGAGCACTGCCCCAGGGCGGCGATGCTGATGGACACCCGGCGCTCTGGGGCGCTCTGGGCTTTGTCCCACACCTCCGCAGCCACCTCGGCTGCTCCTCACAGTGCTTCCCTCTGTTACCTTTTTGTTTGCTTTTCCAGGGTGTGGGTTCTCTGGGCCGAGGGCTTAGCTTTCTTCGGTGTTTGTACAGCGCTTAGGATGTCACGGCTGCAAACAAAGCCCCAGTCATCCATCACCGCAGGAAGAGCCCCGTCCACTTCCCACCGAAGTCACGCGGAGGTCTGCCCATGCAGGCCCGGAATGGGAGCGGACGCGTCCCCCCAGGCCGGCCGCTGTCACGCAGGCTGCAACATAGAATCATAGAATCATAGAACGGTTTGGGTTGGAAGGGACCTTAAAGCCCATCTAGTCCCAACCCCCCTGCCATGGGCAGGGACACCTTCCCCTAGACCAGGTTGCTCAAAGCCTCATCCAGCCTGGCCTTGAACACTTCCAGGGATGGGGCATCCACAGCTTCTCTGGGCAACCTGTTCCAGTGCTTCACCACCCTCTCCATTAAGAACTTCTTCCTGATATCTCATCTAAACCTCCCCACTTTCAATTTAAGCCCGTTACCCCTTGTCCTATCACTACAGGCCCTTGTAAAAAGTCCCCCCCAGCTCCCTTGTAGCCCCTTCAGGTACTGGAAGGCTGCAGTAAGGTCTCCCCGGAGCCTTCTCTTCTCCAGGCTGAACAAGCCCAATTCTTGCAGCCTTTCATCATAGGAGAGGTGCTCCAGCCCTCTGATCATCTTTGTGGCCTCCTCTGGACTCGCTCCAAGTGGTCAATATCCTTCTGATATTGAGGGCTCCACAGCTGGACGCAGCACTCCAGGTGGGGTCTCACCAGAGCAGAGTACAGGGGCAGAATCCCCTCCCTCGACCTGCTGGCCACACTTCTCTGGATACAGCCCAGGATACAGTTGGCCTTCTGAACATCCAACCCTCACCTTTATTCTCTGGGTGCTCTTCTGCCCATGGTCCCACCAGCATCACCGCGGTGGAGCCACGTTCCCCACGCCGCTTGGCCGAACGTCTTCGTGGCGGGTGGCTCCTCGCCTCTTCCCTGTGATGCCTCTAACGGAGAGGCTGGGGCAGGGGATGTGGCGGGGAGAGAGCTGAGACCTGGAGCCACCTCTCACTCTGCAGAACCCACTGGCTGCTCCCCTCTTAAAATCTAGATAAAAAGAGTCCAGGAAAGGCTGCGTTCGGTAAAAGAGCCAAACTGGCTGGTTTAATCCACCCAGCGAGAGCCAATTAGCCAAGGAGGGAAAAGAAAAAAAATGTGAGGTCATTCACCCTCACCACTTTGTGGCTACTCCAAAAGAAAAAAAGAAGTGTATAGGGTCTGTTGAAGAATGACAAAGAACAACACTTGTGACTGCAGATGGGTGCAGAATATATTTAGTCAGTGGTCAAAGTGGAGGGAAAAGAAAGAAATGTTGTATGGAAAAAAAAATACTGTGAAGTTTTGTTAGGCAACCCATTAATCTGGAATACAGATAGGGAAAAATGTGCTACTAGGTTCGTATGGAGGCCTGAAAATTGCTTACGTAGCACGCAAGGGGATCTATTTTTGAGCATGTTATTTTGCCCCAGCGAATGGTTCTGCTTTATGAGCATCATTTTCTTCAGTAACTTTTCATTGTTCTGTAGCAAGGACGAGATTATTCCTTGACTCTGTTCTCTCAGGAAAAAAAACCTCTCCCCTGCAATACCACCCGTAGTAAAACAGGCTGCTCAAGGGAACGGGCCAAAGCCCGTTCAGATCAGGGAGGGATATCTCCACCGACTTAACTGGATCACGGTCCGCGGCGGAGCCGGTTCCTTGCAGCGACGCTTAAAGAGCAAATGAACCAACTCTCGGCCCGGTGCTGAGCCCTTTACAAAAGGCAGAAATTGCTTCACGATGGCGAAGGTGCAGATCCGATAGTGCAGTCCTTACTGTAACTCACGCCGAGGCAGGGAGGTCTGTGGGTGTTACACGCATCCCCTCGCTACGGCCGTCGACCCAGGTGAGGGCCCCAGCCCTACCACTGCCCTTCTCCTTGCTGCCTGCAGAATACTTGGTGCTTGTTCCATGGGCAGTGCTAGAATCCAGGAGGAGGAAGCCAAAGCAGACTGCCAGGGGGTAAAGCAGGCTTCCCCTCTTTTCTACAAGCTTTCCCCTTCTCAGCAGCTCAGCTAGGATTGCAGGGTCTCGCCTCACACCGTAAGAGATCAGCGTATCATGTTCCGCTCTGGCGCGTGCTGGAAGGGAAAGGTACGTAAACACACCAATTTCTAAGCGTAGTTCGTCCCCGTCGAACTCTTTAATCTGGCATCCAGAAACAGCCCAGCCCAAGAAACCCCTCGTGGTCACTCCTTCATTAAGACTCTACTTCAGCTGAT
>NW_010268985.1:97047-108136 GCF_000690775.1 Eurypyga helias
ACGTATAGGGTTGTGTCGTTAGTGCCTTTATTGTCGTATTATATGAGCGTGAATGGGTATGGATTTACTCACAGCCAGTCAGTGAGACTGCAACTGGAGCGGTGAGGGTGCTAAGCTTTCCTACAGAGCGCTGCTGTCGCGCCCGCTTGATCTAGAAGAGATTTGCCTTCCCAGGCCTTTTCACGAGCCCACCTAGGTAACTTCGTTGTTCTTCAGTTTTTATTTCTGCTTGTTATGGACTCTCGTCTTGCTGTCAAGCCCTTTCCTTAAATATTTTGATCCGGTTGGGTTTTGGGTTTCTACCCTCTGATTCGTATTTAAAATATTCTACCTCGTAGTTGCTAGTCTTTGAGTTACCGTAGCAGTGAGGACACGTGGGTTCCGGCATGAGGTTTTGCGTCACAGCGCGGGCCGAGCAGGCAACGTGCAGCCACTACCGCCCACCCAGTCGACGCAAGGTTAGGTGTACCCCTTTGGCCGTTGTAGGAAGATGACTTCGCCTCCGAGTGACGAGTGCTGGGCATGTGACGGCAGGCTTCCAGCCCACAGAGGAAAGCTGGCCGATTCACACGCTGGGTCGGTAGCCCTCTCAGCCCTGCCATCTATCACCTCCGTCATCTCCCATCTGATACACCCCAGGTTCCCGTCTGCCTTGACCCCACCGCCCCGCTGCGAGGGTGGGCAGCGCGGCACTTCTCCTTCACGTAGTCTGCTGGCTAGAAATAACTCTGGTGGGTTGCAGATTGATGAATGGCCCTTCCTGTTGGCGGAGCCGCACCGGTTGCTCAGGTGTTTGCTTTTTGCTGGGTGCTAAAACAGAGGGGCAAGGGGAATAGTCAGGGTGGGGCTTTTACCGCTGTTTGCCCACTTCCTGGCTGCAAGTTACAGTTTTCTCTTGACCCCTTTATTCAGTTTTACCCCTCTTGTTCTTTCTGGCCTCTTGAGGTATTAAGGCTCTAGCAGGGTTTCAAGGACCTATTTTTAAGAGTGAGATAATATTTAGTTTTTAGCTGTTGCCATTTCCCGACTGTATTTTGCCACGTGGTGGTAGTCCTGTGATGTGGTTTACTGGTCACTGGAAAGTTGGCATCACCAAAAGCATTTCATTCACGGTCTAAGATTTTCGTGATGAATTACAGGCCTGCGAGCGAGGAACTGGAACCGCGCGGCTGTGACCCGCGCGCCGCTTTGATTGAATCCTTATCGACAGCGAAGGCTGTCTGCAGAGGAGCCGTTGTGTTCAGCATCCCTGAGATTACGATTGAGTCTTCAATGCGGGACTCTTCTTTCCTCCTTATTAACTCACAAAAGTTCCCGAGCCCGTCACTGTGCGCGTTACTCTTACCCGCCTCAGTAGAGTGCCCGGGAGCGCCAGCCACGGGGCTGCGCCCACCCAGAGCCGTAAGAAATTATTCTTATTCTTGAATAATTTTTTAGTCAGGCCTCTGAAACTGGCAACGAGCTGAAAAATCTGGGTTTTGCTTAGCGATACTGCTGACCCAAATCAGACAGGAAGCCGGAGGGCTGCGGGCACACGACTGGTGGGAGAGGAAAGGGGGTGGCTCACATTTGAAGGAGCTGAAGGAAGCAGATGGCTGCAGAGGCCATCCTAGCTGGACACCAGGGTGATGAGCTTGCAGGGCCTAGTTCTGATCAGGAAATGTTGGTCAAAGCTCAGTCTTCTTGACGAAGGCAAATAAATCGCCAAATCCACAGAAATATTCTACTTCTGCAGCAGGGGAGGCTAAGGGCCTCGGAAGCGAGTGGTTTGAAATAAACTCAGGCTCCAAAGCGTCAAGAGCAAGGGGTGTGCAAGGCAGGGCGCAGCATAGTTGGCTCTCCCATCGGTACCTTGGGTCTGCAACGCTGAACTGAGGGAAAAAGAAGTGCTTTGCTCAGCGAAATGATGAGGGATGACTTGAACGCTCTCCAGAAGCAATGACATTGAGCAAGGAGGTGTCATCTGAAGATCGTTACCCAAGGGACAGCTCCCTTGACGTGCCCCTTTACGTTTCGATTTTTGCAAAATTGAGATAATCGCTACTGAGCAATTCCCGCTGAGGCCTCAGGTTCTTGCTCAGAAGTGACATGGGAAAAAGAGTGCGGAAACCCCCGAGCTCGTCCTTCCAGATTTTTTCTTTTAAAAGAAAGAGGCCTGTGCAACTCTATCTTCCCTGAAATGTCTGTCTGAATGTTCATCTGAGCAAGAAAGTAATTTTAGCATCCATGACACACAGCTTCTGCTGCCATCCGATTGCTCAACGGCACCAAGAATAAATATTTCCTTAAGCCTGAGGACAGGAATCTGAATGCTGCTGCTTCCCCCTTCAGAAGCACCTGTGTGTGTGTTTTTTCAAGGTCTGAGTAACACAGTGGTGCTTTGTCGCTCTGAGTCATCGAAGCTCCGCGACCCTACAAGCACGCTCTTGCTTAGCGTCCTTTTCAACAAACCAAGGGGTGGGGGGTGGGAGAAGAAGCTGAAAAAGCTGCCTGCAGCTGGACACCAAAACACGGTCCTCCTGCAAACCCTGACCTGAGCACGCCTGTTTTTCCAAAAAAGTCAGTGTTGCTACTCCTGCTAATAGGTAATCGGGGTGTTGGCATGCTTTACCGAACTGGATCCACCGAGCCCCGAGGAGGTTTGTCCTTTTTCCCCCCCTGGATTTTTTCCCTGACAGATATATTTGTTCTGAGGTAATGTTAATCAAGCAGGAAAGCTGTTTGGTTTTTTTTTTTTAGGAACTGGTACAAACTTGTGTGCTTCACACGCTTCTTACGTGACAAATTAAATTTCGACAGGATACCTAGAGCACTCATTTGCATGTGGGGGTGGTATTTAATGAACAGCTTCACCAGTAGCGAGGAGGTGAAAGGAGTGACCAGGCTGGTTTTTGTACTGTTTCGTCACTTCAGAGGAAGCTGACACCTTCTCATTCATCAAGGCCCCTTCTCTCTCCAGATAAGAGCTCAGTGATATCCAAATCACCCTGACCACAGCCCAGTGGCCAGGGAGAGGAAGGATGTTCAAGGGGTTATGGGGCGAACTTGAGCCTTGGGAGACTCGGTCTGGTTTCCTGTCACCTCCGTCAAGCCGGCCTTCGCGTGCGAGTTCCTCATCTGCAAAATGCATCGCACTTCCCCGTCTCCCAAGGACGGGGTGGCGGGAACACGTTGGCGACGGCTCGTGCTGCCAGCGGCACGGGCGCTTCTCAGCTCCCAGGGAAGCTGACCGGCAGCCTGACGATGAGGCGTGCACAGGTCACCTGGCAGAGGGTTAAACAAGGGATAACCTGGCTTCGGTGGTGCTGTGTCAGCAGGAGGGCCCACATTCACTGGATCGGCTCCCACCCTTAGAGAGCCCCAGGTTCTTCTCTTCCCCTTCCTGTCCCCTCTCCCCCCAGCTTTCGTGCTCGGCAGGTGCGGCTAGTCCATACCAGGCCAAAATCCCTCGCCGTCGTGGCAAGGCTGGGCTCACATGGGGGTCAGCACGTGGAAGCCAACAGCCTCGCCTTTATGTCCTTGAGCAAAAATCGAAGGAGGGAGTATCGCGGCTCGGTGAATGCGTTGGCTTGTGCGAAAAGGGGAAGGACACGGTGGCAGAAGAGACTACTTATTGACACAGAGCGTAGATGTATGCAGCTGCAGCTGTGAGCGTGCCCTAACAATAACCCTCTTCAGAGGGTAAAGCGGGGAGGTATGAAGCGATTTCCGAAAGGTAGCCGAGCAATTAGCCTGCTCCCCTAGCCTGGGCGCCAGGGGATTGCTGCTTCTCCTCAGGCTGAGTTGTGATTCTTGGAAATTATTCCAGACCCTTTAGCTGGATGTTCTTTAGCAGATTTGCATATCCTTCCTTAAAAAGTATGACTTTGCCCTTGCTTGACACTTCAGTGATTTTTTTAGTCTTTTCTTCTAAAGAGGAACTATCAGACTGGAGCAAACGAGGAAGAAGAGGATACTCAGTTACAAAATGCGAGCCGCTGGACCTGTCATTGGCCTCATCGCTCATGTTGCCTCTTCAGATGGCTGGGAATAGCGAATCAGTTGCTCAGGACCTCTCTCTGCTGCTCGGTCCTGCAGCGTCACCTCACCCCCCACGCTGGCCAGTTTAGTGTTGTCGCAGATGCCGCCCGAAGCGCGGTACAGAAAACGAGCTCCTTGGATTACAGGGGTGTTGTCAGCGTTTCCCCTGGGACGCTGAGCTATGTCACCGTTCAGCTGCCAGGCTGGCACGGCTCTCCCTTTCCTAGATTGCCTCTCACCTTGCCAACGCCGATCGTTATCCCGCGCCCCTCTTGGGAGGTGCTGCGCAAGGGCAAAACACGATCCTTGTTCCAAAAACCGTATAATCTTATCAGGAGAAAGGTGCTGCTGATGAATGCAAAAGGAGAGACAAGGAAATAAGGAGACAACACAAGATTTCCTGTAAGGCTGGACTCTGAATGTGACCTGGAATTGCTGTCATGATAAAAAAAAGTGGCTGTAAGGTGTTTATAACCCGTAAAAAGTACCTGACTTGAGGTGCTTTCTCTGTTCCAGAGACAGCCGGTGCAGTTTTGATAAACACCAACCCGTGGCTCAAACTCCAAGCCCAAAGGGAGTACTTTACAAGAAAACCTTGACGTTTTTGGTTGTCTTTAAGTTACAAGACCCTTCAGAGCATTAGAAGACGACAAGGTGCTTAGGGAAAAATGTTTTCTATTTACAGAGGTTGCTATTGCTGAAACTAGAAAAGGATGAAAGGGGAGAATTAAAGACTGCGAGGAAACAACAAGGGGACAACGCTAACCAGAGGCATGGAAATCAGTATCAGCAGGCACAGGGCTGTCCTATGCTACCAGATGGCAAAAGCTCCCTTTAACCAGCAGCAGAAGCTTCACTGCAGCCTTCTCCAAGTACAGGAGATTTTAACCACTGTATCCAATAATGAAGGATTCCTTGCCACAGGACAGATTTTGAATCATCTCACCTATTGCAAGATCAACAACGGGTTGTACGGTGTTGAGTTGGCCTGGCGGGCTGCTGCCGGGAGATTCCCGGGCAGCCAAAACAGGGTGAGCGAGGGCCTGGGCATGGCGCCTGGCTGGCCCTGATCCCCAGCACAAGCCATGCCCCAAAGACCGGCTGAGAGAGGCACGTGTGTTGAGCTGCGGGTGGGACGGCTGTGGATACCGGGAGACGAGGGCAGGGAGGGGATGCGAGGGCCCGTAAGAGCTAGCAGCAGCACTGCCACCTGCTTTGCAGGTACCCTCTCGTGTAACAGTTCAGGTGGGGGGGTGGGGGGTTGTGTTGGGTTTGGTTTAGATTCTGGGAAGCAAAAAGCTGTTTGCTTAATTGCATCACCTCTCTGGATGGCTGCCTCAGTTCCAGGAGACCCGTCTCTGCAGGACACAGTGGGAGCCGTAAAAAGCTGCAAAATTGAAGTCCAGTCTTTTGTGGGGCTAGCCAGGAGTATTGAGTATCCCAGAAGGAAGCTGGGAACTTCTTCTTTTTCAGGAGTGTAAATCATTCACCTTATTTGTTTGCTTAATGCTGTACATTAAAACTGCTGGTCGCCCAGCTCTTGGTTGGAGGTCATACCTGTGGAAGAGACTACAGACCTATCTTTATGCCTTTTGTTTGTTTTGTTTTTCTTTTTTTATACTTGCTTTGAAGCCATAGATTTCAAATAATAGAGCACTGTGAGAAAAGGTTATATAGGAGGCCAGAAGTTCATGACAAATTGCAAGGCTGTGTTATTTATTTATCACCTGGCTGTATTACAAGTCCCTGTGTGTATCGAGTGCATATTCTCAGCGTGTCTACAAAGCGCCTTTGAAGTCATAAACATTGGGTAATTTTTACTGCTTAGCTATCCAAAATGCTATACAGAAGTAAAGTTTTCCTCCTCTCTGACAGCACTGTGAGTAGGCAGGGCTGAAGCTCTCCAGGTAATGCTGGTTCTCATGTCCTCTCTCTCCTTCTCCACTCCAGCTGTCACTACAAATCACCCCGCCGTGTGAAAGCGAACAACACTATGAATACGCTGGGCGGTGCTGCACAAAGTGTGAGCCAGGTATGTGTGCACCGGGCTGTACCGGCTTCGTGAGCGATGGAGCTCATCAGGAAGAGCTCCGTGGGTCGGTAAGGCAGCTTGCTTCCGTGGCGCTGCTCCTCTGCTGGCAAACACCTCTGGAGGTGCCTGATTTCAGGCTTACAAGTGCCTTGTGGTGCAGGGCTGGTCCTGCTGACCTCAGCAAAAGCTACGGCAGCTGTTTTGTTGGGATAGCGCTTGGCCACTGCAGGAGACAGAAGGCAGCTCGAGCCTCGTGCACGCAGACAGAACTGCTCCCAGGCCTTAAGCTTCGCGGAGGTTTCAGTGTCACGCTAAGTGGGGGCCAGACTGGGGAACTCCAAAGGTGGCAGGAAGAAATGATTGTCTACAGCAGTGTTAGCCCAACCTGTTATTTTCCCTAAGCCCCTTAGGCAGCTGGTGTGCAGCTCGCAAATGACCTCCTTGTCCTCCTGTCATTCACAGGGAAGTATATGTCTGCTAGGTGCACTGGTACTTCTGATAGCATATGCCAGACGTGTGGGCCGAACGAGTATATGGATGTCTGGAACGAAGAAGATAAATGCTTACTACATAAAATATGTGATCAAGGTGAGCTGTTCGTACTGAAGAACCTCTTCATCCAAATTAGTGACTCACGAAGATGAGAACATGGATCTAGGGGCGTTGCTTTGTTGACGTGCCCGACAGTGGACGTTGGGCTTGCAGCAGGGCCTGGCAGAGGGAGCTCCCCGGAGAGCAGAGACCGTGCCGAGCACTGCGACCGTACTCTCCATGCTGCTGATAATCGTTATCTTCACTGGGGCCATTCACTCCTGCGAGCTGGATCTTAAAGGTTGCCCTTCTGCCCAGCGCACTGTGCATTCCCTTCCCCTAAAGCGTTTGCCTCACCCTTGCAAAAGCTCTGTTCGTTTTCTACAGCAGCTGCAAGGAGCAGCGTCGCTCAGGAGTGCGACGAGGGGTCTCCCATGCTTCTAGAGAGATAACGTTTCCTCTAGCATGAATGGGTTTGCATCTGGCACTCAAGCAAAACAAATAGGTAGAAGAGGAGGTTCATAAACTTGAGGCTTATTATCAGAAAGATTTTTACTCCCAGCTGCTTTCTCTTTCAGGGAAAGCTTTGAGAGAAGTGAACCCGGGGAACAGCACGTCCCAGCGTCAGTGTGCTTGTACGGAGGGCTACCACTGGAATGAAGACTGCGACTGCTGTCAGCGAAATACCATATGTGCTCCAGGATTCGGAGTCGAGCATCCTGGTAAGACACAGAAGGGGGACGTAGGAAGTGAAATGGGCAGCTCAGGCCTGCAGGATGAGGCCAGCGCCGTGTGTGTTGTCACAGTAGAGAGGGGACTTTAGACTCTCAGATGACTGTCAACAGCAGACGCACGTCTGAGTTATCTTTACTGCTGCACATAACCCTCCTGGCCTGTTTGCATTTTGAAGGCTTCTGCCTCTGTAGTTTAAATAGTATCTCGGGGCAACTGACTTCTGCAAGATGCCGCGTGGGCGCGACAATGGGCGCACGGTGTTGGGTGCATTTCTAACGTTTGCTGAGGGGTCTGACTGCGAGTCGCTGGGACACGCATTGCCCGGGTGTTCAGGGAAGTGGCCCGTTGGGAATTGTTGCTGAGTTTGGATTTGAAATAATATTTTTTCCGATGACTTTGCTGTTTTGTAATGTTATCAGCAAGTCAGAAGCAATTAGCACCTTTCAGGTAGCGCGCGTATTCCTCGTGTTAGATGACTAGTAACGCAGAGATTTATTACAGGCATGTAATTTAGTCTCAGGTCTGATCAAAAACAAAACGCAGGTGTTTCGTGGGTGGAAAACAGAGACTGTCAAGTTCAGAGTTGTAACAAACACCGGGAACTGCTGCACCAAGCATGAGGAACCCCAGGAAAGCAGCACGTAATAGAGCAGCGGGGGATGAAGTGCTGCATGGGCCTGGAGCACAGTGGTGCTGTTTATTCTCCAGTCTAGCAAACCCTGACACAGCGTTTTGTTTACTGTGGCTTCATAGAAGTGACAGTACCAGTTAGTGGCATAGCGTCGACACGAGGAAGTTTGTGGAAGGGGAAGGATAGAATAGCTGTGTGTTATTTTACAGTAACTGCAAACAGCTTCTGGTCATTTCTCATTCTGAGCACGCAGTAAGTGCTCAGATGAGACTAGCACACTGTTTTTTCCTGCTTACATGTGACTGTCATTATTGCTCTAATATAATTAAGATCCTTCTCTCTTCAGGGAACCTTTCGGTGGGGGGAGTGGAGCGGGAGCATGGGCAGCATAGTCATCTTCCCCTTACCTGTAAGGAACTCATGGAAACTCAGCTGTGAAATTTTTCTTCCTTTGCCACACACAGTGCAGCAAGACAAGGACACGAGGTGTACGCCATGTCCCAGAGGCTACTTCTCCAAGGTCGCTTCATCCACCGACAAGTGTATGCCCTGGACCAAGTAAGTCCCCGTATCTTGCAGAAGGACAGGCTAGCCACGAGGCAAGGGAGCGGCTTGGGCGAAAGCATTTTTTGGTGGGGTGCTTTGGGCTGTCTGCGGAGCGTGGAGAGCATCTCTGTTGGCTGCGCAGTGATAAAGGCATTCTCATGCTGGAGCTTGAAATTCTCCTTGAGGTGGGGAGAAGGAGAGAGCAGTAACAACAGAACGGCCAGGCTAACACAGCTGGAAATAAAGAAGGTATCTGAGCTTCTGAAGGGCAGAGAAATGCGGGATAAATGTTGTACGTTACAACAGAAAGTACTGTTCTGCCTAAGTTGTGGGAGCCACAACAAGCTTCCTCTTTGAGAACCTAGCCTCCTTGTCTTTCTTTTTCAGCTGTACAGCTCGAGGAATGACAGAAATAGTGCCTGGGACTGAGAAGTCGGATGCAGTTTGCACAGAACGGAAGATGCCTGAGCCGTCAGAAGATGGTATGTGTCCTCAAACAGAATACCTGTTACAAAGCACCAGGGAGGAGGAGGAGGGAAAGTGTGTACTAGGGTTTTTCACTGTCTTAACTCCAATCCCATTACGAGTGACTCCAGAGGGAGCAGCTGCAGACCAAGACAGCGCCCTTGGAAAATCCCACCTTTAAAGACTATTTTAAGCCCGGCAACTCCAGGGCCCATGTCCGCTGCTAAGCAGAGCTTCACAGCTCCCACTGAAACTGCACGGCAAGCGGCATTGCTGTAATGCCCATGACCTCCGTCACGTTGACAGCGCTTCCATTCTTTTCAGCCGGCTGATTTCCACACACACGTTATCTGCATAAAGGCTAGCAGCTTCTCCCTGTGCTTTTTGTATAGCAATGGATACAGCCTCAGCTGAATGCAGCTCTCCCTTCTTGCCCACTGCCCATTTCCCTCTCCAGTGTGGATATGGTACCAGGGATCCTGGCACGCAGCGATTCTTCATAACCAGAGATCAAGGACAAATTTTGCCAGCTGAGGTCTATGGTCTCCAGGAGAGGGGTGTCCCCCATCCCGAGACAGAGCAAGCACAGCCCGTGGGCTGCTGGCCGCTCATGGGGCGACTTCCAGAGGAACATGACTGGATCACGCCTCTCCAAGACACCAAGTCTCTGGTTTTTAGGGAGATGGCTCCATTACCAGGTACCTCCAGTAAGGCTGCTCATCACAGAACTGCACGAGTGCTAGAGCTGTTGCCCTTGTTGTAGAAACTGAAAATCAAATAGGAGGGGAAAAAACCCACCCTCTCCCTTGGAAAAGCAGGTGAAATGAGCAGGGGTTGTCATACCGCTGAGTACGAGCTGCATGTTGATGGCACTATCTTTTTTTACATCCCGCAGGAACAAACAGGATCTTATACGTGTTGATTGTCATCTTGTTTTTTGTGGCACTAATTGGCATTGTCATCTTCATCGTATACTACAAGAATAAGGGAAAAAAGTTGACAGGTAGGTGATAGCTGATGGTATTCCTGAACGTGACAACTGCACGTCTCTCTGGTTTCATGGGTAACCACCAGGTTAAGAAACTCGGGGGTTATTTTGGAAGTTCTGTGCTGTCCCCATATCTGTCCATATGAATATGCTTTAACTAGTGCAAATCCAGGCTTCAAATTCCTTTCCTCTAGGCAGGGAGCGTAGTCCATAACGCATATGGCTTGGTACCCTCCCGCGGCCCCGACCGTGCGGCGACCGCCCCCGGGGAGGCGGCTGCGCGGACGAAGGAGGGCTGGTGCTGGGGGCTTTTATAGCAGCACGGCTGCTCTGCACCGCTGGGCACAGCAGACCCCTGGGCTGAAGGGAAGCAGGGAAAGACTTACAGAGCGTTCACCACCTCCCGTCTCCTTTCTCCCGCTTCCTTTCCTCCTCCGAAACCTACATCTGGACAGGTTAAAATATGGATTTCAAGACAAAAGCCTGATGTGTATTTGAAAACATGACGTAGGCAATGTTTTTAGCTAAAGGCCAAAGTTCCGATGAGGTATAGAAGAAACCATAGAATCAGTTAGGTCAAAAAAGCCCTTTAAGCTCATCAAGTCCAACCATTAACCCAGCACTGCCAAGTCCACCACTGAATACTAGAAGGAAATAGAATAAACACTAAAAGTAGAAAAATGGAAAAATCCTAGCAAAGGCCTACTGGGTAACAGTGGGTACTGAACATGTCATTAATACAACGGAAATACCTTCAACAGGTACCCAACTCTCTGTTAAGCCTGGGATCTCCTTAGTTGAGGACATACCCCTGCTGTTCTGTTCATTTTCCATTTTCTCCCCCTAAACATGGAAATCTTTTTCCTAGTGTAGTTTTTCCATCATCTCCTTTCCCAAGCCTTAGCAACGTACGAAATGTTTCGGGAGTAGTGGAAGGGAAGACAGCAACCCTCTCCTGTAAAGCGTGTTTCAGCCTGTGTTTTAGAAATAGGCTGCCTCTGCCACACTAAACACGGGTTGTGCTAAATCTGGAATTCCTGGGATGGGCTGGAGGAAATGGTGACTCTCCTCGCAAACCAAATACTTAACAGTGCAAAGCAGGTTGGGGGGGGGGGGGGGGGGGGTGGGGTCTTTTTTTTCA
>NW_010268985.1:108167-115593 GCF_000690775.1 Eurypyga helias
GGTGGTGTGTGTGCTCTTTATTTGACATTTCTATTGCTCCGCTGCTCTGCAGTGACAGCCCGTCATGGCCTTTGCGTGGTAAATCCTGCTAACCAGGGTCCCCGCGACTTGGCAGGCTGAGGAAGAAGCTCTGCCTGCTTGGGGCGGGGTGGAGGAGACTGATGGTAAATGTGCAGACTCAACATCAGGGAACAGAGTCATTGCTGGGAACTGGCAGCGGCTACAGAGCTGACCTATCCTCGGACATACAAAAACAGCACAAGCTTCAAACGTACACGAGACCTGAGCCCTAGAAAAGTATAAACAGAAAACAAGGCAACTTGCTAACTGGATGATGTGACAGGCTTTAAGTCCAACAGTGCTTTATTGTAAAGCTTTTCCTTGGGGGATACTCCAAGTGAATTTCCTCATTAAGTACAGCCCGATTAAGTGGAATACGCTGTATCCGAGCCTGCCATCCCATGGTTTCAGTGGCTTACCGTCTCCTCTCCAGGCTCCTCGCTCCAGTCTGAGAATGGCCTTTGGGCCATCCACGTGACTTCCCTTGAAACAGACCGTACGGCTGCAAGCAGGTCGGTGTTGGGCCAGTCATAGCTCGGTGTGACATATGACCAGGAAAGAAACCCCATTTGATGTGGAACACAGTTTAACCGTGGTCTATTTTAGGAGCTTGGAAACATTTGTTCCACAGAAATACATCCATGTTCCAGTTACAATGAATCCTCAGCTAGACCGACGCTGGGACACTCGAACAGTCAGTAATAACAGTCTCGCTGGTTTTTATTTAATGTGATACTGCGGACTGTGAATTACTGTGGGTGCCTAGGTCTGTGGCTAACTGCAGTGCCTGCTCTATGTTACAGCTACTCTTTCTGTTTTCCCTGCAGCAGATCTACAGAACTGGGCTAATGAAGTGTGCAGCCAAATAAAAGGAACAAAGGTAAAGTCCCAGACGCTAGCATTTTCTTGCTTTTACGTTTTCCACATGACATTCCTCACACACACACCCCCCCAAGCAGACTCCACGTTAATGTTTGGCTAGAAAACAAGTTCTGAGTTCCTCCAAAAATGCTTGCAGCTTTGGCTTTTTTGGTCTGGTTTTCTGTAAATGTGAGGCCTATGAAATCACTGTTCTCAAATAGCTTCTGAACCTGCTCTCCGGTTTCAACTGGTTTTAACAGTGGTAAAAGTCTCTGTGGTGACTAAATATTTATGAGGAGAAAGTTAAACGTGAGCCCACCGGTGGCTGAACACCTGAGACTCTACCTAGGAGAGAGCCTTTCTACATCCTAAAAGCAGGAAAAGCTTTGGTTGAGTTTGCACTTTTTTACATACCAGAGTGCTCCAGGGGAGAAACCTGGGCTGGGTGCAGCACCAGGAATGCTAGGCACGCAAGGCATGAAGCACAGAGCCATCAGCTAAAGAAACTGGCTGTGAGATGCCGTAATTCTAGTGTTCTGCAGAAATCCTTCTTGATGTGAAAAAACGAAGACCTTACACAAGAGGTTTTGCTCTGGAAGAACACCAGATCCCATGCTTGAAACGCTCAGGTGGGGGCACAGGTTGAAGCTGATGCCTGCTTCACACCACGGGTGTGGGCCGAGGTGTCCCAGCAGCATGCTCTCCCCACCACCCCATCTAGGGGCTCCGTCTAGCTTAGCTGTTGAAAGACTCAAATTCCGTTGCTATGGAAGAAACCCCACACCAAACCAACCCACCTCTTTGAGCAGGCAGTTCTTCTTTTGTCTTTGGACTTCGTAAGCATTCCTGTAAGCTCCTGCACTGGCAGCTGTTCCGGGTCCTCCGGGACAGAGGAGTGAATCAACAGCAACGAGTGGCTGGCAGCATTTACACTCTCTCCTCGAAGATCTGAACAGATGTTAGAAATGAAAGGTATCAGTTCCCAAATACCCTTCTTTACAGCACAACGGGTATGAGCTGTAGGGAATCCTTGAAGTTATCTCCCAAACCCTTTGGAGCTGCAGCCGGAAGTAGAGCTTTACTTTGGCAAGTACCGGCAACACGGTATCGCGGGCCTTTGCGTTTGTTGTCCTAACGTTTTCCAGGTTAAAGCAACCTTGCCCGTGTGACACATTTTTTTTTCTAGTTTGTCTTGGGCCCTCTGAATCAACCCTGTTTCTTTCTTCAGTCATTACTGACGATAAAGACTCCCCTCCTGGTAAGGCCTTCACAGATCAAGAGCCCTTCAGGCCCATAGGTGGTTCAGGGGGTTTACAAACCTTATAAGCAGTTCTGTAGGTCGTACTGATGGTCCGTAAGGAACAGCAGAACCCAGCAACTCTTCCAGATTTATTAACTCTTCAGTGCCTTCTTAAGAACTGGGAATAGTTGTCTCCCAAAATTTAATGTTATTGTGCCCTAGGCCACCAGACTATTGTTTTTTCTGAACACCCCCTGAGTCCAGCATCACTGGTCACCGTCCCACACCGGAACAGAATTGCACTGACCATCAGGAAGAGCTGAGATCTGCCTGTTCCTTCTTGGTCTGGGAAATAACCTTCTGCTAATCCCTTTTTTAAGCACGTTTTATCTTTAATTTCTTTCAGGAGCCCCCCAGAGACGCATTTGTTACCGTGAACATCACGAATGTTGCTGTGCCCCAGACCCCCGAAGGCGTGTGTCTCCTGGGCCCCACTGGCTCTCCTGCCCCTGGAAGCTCGTGCTGCACCAGCGGTCACGCTCCTTGCGGGAAGGGGAGCCCCAGCACGGTGTCGTGTGAGGCGGGAGGGAGCCTCCCAGAGTTTTCTGGGGTAACCGAGAGCGATGATGGTCACTTCCCAACAGTTCCCACAGAAAATGAATACATGGATAAGGATCTCAATACCGCTGATTATTTATCTTTACTGAGCCGGACTGCCAGTAAAACCGTGTCGTCATTTTCGGAACCAATGGAGGCAGGGGAGAACGACAGCTTAAATCAGTACTTTACAGGGATTGGGAGCACAGAGGACATAGCGGTCTCTCAAGGCTTTCCCCCTTCCTCCAGCACAGACGGGGCACACACTGCCACGGACAAACTTCTTCAGAAATCTTGCCAACACGCCCACAGTTGCCCGAAGGAAACAGGCCACAAAGACACAGATCCTTTTGCAACAAGCCATGACTCGGAGAAGATCTGTGTGAGGTGTGGCATTTCGTACAGGGAATCTCCCAGAAAGCGGAGCAAACCCTGTTGCGCCACGGCTGACGGTGCCTCTTCCACCTTCCCAGAAACTGGATCCTATGCACAGTGCACCTGTGGCTTGAATTTTCTCTCTGCTGGTCAGAGCGCCCTAGCGAGTGATTGTGGTGCGGAGGATGCATCTTTGGATAGTACCAACGTGAAGTGCCAGAACACAAACAGAAGCACTTCAGGGACAAACAGAAGCACTTCAGGGACAAACAGAAGCACTTCAGGGACAAACAGAAGCACTTCAGGGACAAACAGAAGCACTTCAGGGACAAACAGAAGCACTTCAGGGACGAACAGCAGCACTTCAGACCTCCCTCCAGCATCCGGTAAGCCCATTAGGCTTGACCCGTACAGGGTCATATAGGATTATTCTCGGTGCTAGCTCGGTGTTATTCAGAGCGTCTGATTGAGGAGAAGGGGAAAAGAATAAAATGATGCCTTTCCACTTAGTTGCCCTGAAGCTGATCTGAAAAACAAAACCGAAATAGTAGGGCCATTTGGTTTGTAGTGAATTCTGTGCACAGCATGAGCCCCGCGAGGGACTGTTGTCCTGCCCTGATCTAACCAGCAATGCAGAACCCATCTTCTGGCTGTCGCTGCAGAGGCCGGGGAATTCTGTTACTGAAGTATTTTGGTGATAGCAGGCACGTGGATTGGAGAAGACTTAGAAGGAGGAGAGCGTAGGGAGCTGGAGGCCGAGTCAAGGAAGGACACGTAACGCTCAGACAGATGCTCTTCCACTCAGCCGTCTGCACGCACGTCTTTGCCATTAGGTTCAAGCCCAGTTGGGTTTCTGTGGCAGTCAGTGACACTCCAGCTGGAGCTGTAAACTGGTGGCCACCACAGGGTCTAAAAGGTTACGTTCAATTTTCTGCTTTTAGCTCATTTTCTTTGCTTTCATTTGCTAGGATAGAAACTTTCACCTAAAAATAATTTCGTACAGGCATTGTTTCTCCACACACGAGTGCTCTGTCCCCTAAACAGCTCTGAAACAGCGTCGCCAATTTACTAATTGACTACCAGTTTACTAATTGAGTAAATATATCAAAACTGTCAAATGAAAGCAGGGGGGGGAAAAAACCAAAGAGCTGAAACAAAGCTAGCAGAAGGGAAGTTATGAGCCTTTTCTGGATGAAACCTTCCTCCCTCAGACTTTTTTTTTTTCAGTATAAAAGTCTGCAATCTGCCTGTCATGTGTTATTAGTCATTTTAGATTATAATCTCTTAAAGTCAGATGCTCTGTCTTTGTTTAGGTCAACGCATTGCCAAGCGTCATGAGAGGTTCGTTCTGAGTGGGACAGCCAAGCGTTACTGTATTACACACAGCAGTCCCAAGCAGTTGCCCTTCTTTAGGACCGTGTCGTGCTTTTAAGTTTCTTACGGAGTCAGTCTGCCAAAGCCCAAAAGCAGCACTTTCGGAGGCCCTTCCCCTGTGCCGTCTGGGAATCTGAAAGTGCGTGGCGTTCATCTTTCTAGGAGCAGAAATTCTTTCTGCTGCTTCAGTTTCCTGAAATCCTGACGTGGTTTCACTGCCTGGTCCGTACAAAATTCAGCAGGAGTAAAGGGAAGGCAGATGATCTTTTTCTGCTGTCGTTGGAAAGTGACTCCGGGGTGCGACTGAAAGTCAAGTCATGTTTGGCACTGCAGAAGTACTGCTTTTCTTTCTAAATCTGACACGAAGAGGAAGAGAAAATATTAAGGAGCAATAGGGCAAACAGGAGGGCATTAAGCGACGTGCTAGAAAGTGCCATCTTGGATCTGCAGCGTGATTCTTTCTATGGGATTTCAATTGCATCTGTGCCTTCGGGTACGTACATGCTCTAGTGCCATCTGGTGAAACCTGAGCACAGATGCAGCATCCCTAATTTGCCATTTTTTTTAGGCAGGGCTGCCAACGGGTTCTGACTGAGCGTGGGAGTCTGGGTCAGTTAAACTGTAGGTAACGTGGCTTGCTGCTAGAGGGTTTTTCTGTCCGCAGACCGGCCGTGCCCCACTGGTGACGCCTGGTTGCGCGAGACGCGAGACGGGTCTCAGCCATAGCTTCCCCGCTGAAGCGTCCCGGCCGCGCCAGGGCTGCATGTGGAGCTGCAGAGGCATCAGTCATTTTGCTGGGCCCTGTGGAACGCCCAGATGGAATAAATGCGCGCGCAAAATAACTTGCTGTAACGCTTCTCACAGCGACTGAAGCCACCAGGCTTTAGGCACAGTCATGCTAAGACAGAAGAGTACGAAAGTGGGGGGATGAAAAAATAGGAAGAAGGCGGCCATGGGTAATTCCATGAAGTTTTGGTTTTAGTTCCCTAACAGTCAACATGACAACAGAAATTGCAAACTCTTGTCTCTCCTGTCAAACAACCCTAGAGGACAGAAGTAAACCTCCGCACAGGTGCCACTTACCCACCTCTGGGTCACCACCAGGATGGAAGTAAGCCTTCAAGCGCTCTTTCAAGCCCTTCCCAAGCCTGCAGGCAGCCAGAAGCGTCGGTTCGTGACCACCTCAAGTCACGTGTAGGGTACAGCATGAAGCATGAGTGCAGGAAAACTTAGGGGACTCACGGTTAGGAATGGTTTTGCGGAGCTTTTCACTTCCAGATCCCAAACCCAGCCTGGTTTGTCAGCAGCCGACAGTTCTTACCACCTAGAGAAAATGAATTGCCCTTGGAAAGGAAGCAGAGAGCCAGCAGTGCAGTGGTTTAGCTAAAATAAATAGGACTGCTTGAGGGGGGCTATTTGGGTGCTACCCAGAGTCGGTTAGGAGCATGCACAGGTCCTAACGCAGCACTGCTGGAGCCCACTGTTCATTGCTGATGTGCAAACATCACCCACAGCCACTAGAAAGGCGTTTTCTTAGGGCAGGGCCATGCTTAGCTGCAGCGAAAATGGGAACGCCTCAAGACTTGAGGAATGTAACGAGGAAAGGCAAAAAATGTCTAAAAGGCGTCAAATTAGTCTGCAAGTTACAATTAAGTGAAGCACAGCAGGAAAAATATTTCTTAGGAAGAGTGTTCATTGGCTAGGAAAATTTTTTTACTTAGTTGCTGCTATTTGTTTAATTTTCAAACTTTAACAAGTTTGTTAGATTATTGTTGAAAGCTTGCTCTCCGTTATTTTCTTTCTGCTCTGAGCGAATGTTATTAATTCCCAGAGCCTGGTCCTGCTGTCGCTTGAGTCAGCGACCCAGTCCTTGAATGGGAGGCAGATTGAATTTATACTGAAAAACCTCTTAACCTCAGGCAGAATGACTGAATCCGTAACTCCGTTAGGCTGCTATAATATAGACTCTTGTCTCTGCACCGGAGTCAGCATATATCCGGGTAAATCCATCCAGGCACTAGGTGACTACCGGAGTGTACCTACACACAGGATCAGGACAACGTAACTGTGTAAGCCCCGGGTCATTTGGACACTGTGTGGCTGTACGGTCTGACGTTAAGTCTTTCAGTATTTATCCAACACACCTGGTGCCTAGAGCACATGGTAGGTCTGATTGTTTACTACGGAGGAGAAGAAATGCAGTATGATGCTTGGGACTCAAAAAAAAAAAAAAAAACCACAAACACCAACAAAAAAACAATTTCATAATTAGAAATAATAGTCATTTCCTCACAAACCACGGGCGGAGGCAGTTTGGATGCGGTTCATGCATCAGGCGGCCCAGGGAGCACGAGATTGTCTCACTCTCTTTTGCTTCCCGGAGCATGACAGAGAGAAAACGTTCCAGACAGGCTCCCTGTGGATGACAGGCTTCGTCCTGAGGAGGCAAAAATGGAAATAATGAAAAGGTCTAGTGGAAGGCATTGATTATAAGAGCATCCCCGTGTCACGGGGGAAAGAATAATGGAACAAGAGTAAAGCCACTGCAGCAGATGAAGTTCGCGGTGCCAGATGTCCATCTCGTGAGGGGAAAATATTAATCCTATATGTCTTCTTTTCTACCTCCTCCTTCCCCAGGAAATGTGACTGGAAACAGTAACTCCACCTTTATCTCAAGTGGACAAGTAATGAATTTCAAGGGCGACATCATTGTTGTCTACCTTAGCCAAAACTCCCAGGAGGGGGGAACGGCCTCGGGGCTGAGTGAGGAGAACGTGGGCAGCCCCATCCAGGAGGAAAACCTCAGCCGCTGTGAGACTTTTGCCGGCAACACGCAGCACTACAAGGAGAAGTGTGCGGAGCTGCAGGCCGCCTGCCCGGCAGCAGGGAGCGGGGGGCCGCGGTGCACCACCGGAGCCC
>NW_010268986.1:0-4623 GCF_000690775.1 Eurypyga helias
TTTTCTCGCCCATCCGCCATTCTCTGCTCCCTCCCCACACGCAGGCACATGCACACTTGCTTTTATGCATCTGGGCTGGCCGGGCTGCTCGTGAACAAGTGTCCAAAGCTGGAAGGATTTGGGCTGTAATCACTCCTTATTTCCACTTTGGCTTGCTCTTGGGGGTATTTTTTTTGTCGAGAACAGGGCTGCAGGGTTTTTTCTTCCCTCTTTTTTTTTTTTTTTTCCCCTTTTTAATTGTTTTAGTTTTAACGTCCTTAGTGCTTCTTGGCGTGGCAGCGCGCAAAAAGCATGCCACAGCCCATCCTCACTTTTCCTGGGCGAGGTTGAGAGCTTCCACTTGAAAGTTTTTCTTTCCCTCTGCAGAGAGCCCGCTGCTTTTTTAGTTTCTTGCATAACCAAGTGGGAGCCCCAGTGCTTTTTTCCTTTCTGTGTAGGCCCCTTGCTTCACAGTTTTATCTCCCTCCCCTCCCTCCCTTCGGAAAGAAAAAGAGTAATTCCCCAGCTTCAAAAC
Source organism: Eurypyga helias (assembly GCF_000690775.1). Taxonomy (NCBI): domain Eukaryota; kingdom Metazoa; phylum Chordata; class Aves; order Eurypygiformes; family Eurypygidae; genus Eurypyga; species Eurypyga helias. The sequence goes on from NW_010268986.1 coordinate 515, forward strand.
TAATGACTTTCGAGTTGCATCTGTGGGGAGAGAAAGGCAACAAAGTTGAAGCCCGAGGAGGATTTTGACTATTGTATCTGAACTTTACAGCCCTGAAGCTTTAAGGCTGCACGAATCCACTTCATCAGGTTAAAACATCTGTCAGACTGGCAAATCGTTAAGCCTCCTGCTCCTTCCCAGGGTATTTGGGGAGCCAGGGAGTGAGTCCCACACTGGCCAGGGCTGCTGAGGGGGCTATGGCCACTGCTCCAGGAAAGCCCACTTGGGTGTTGACAATAATGGACACGCAGAGAAATCCTTCCTTCTGTCAGAGCAGAGGAGCCAAGCAGTGCGTTTTCAAAATTTGTTGGTTTGGGTTTGGTTTTTTTTCTTTCCTTAGGAAACAGCGGTCGTGTAAAATAAATTAACACAGGGAAGCAGCTGAGAATCAGTATTATGTAAACAAGATTTGTTGAGCCCAGTCTCTGTTGGGATGGGTTCTAGGTGTAAGAATTTATTACCAGTATAAACTTTTACATGCTCTGAATTCATGTCAGTACAGAAAAATAAAACCCCACTACTTCATTATAACATTCCTGGCGAGTTAATAAATTGAAAAAAATTGTTAAACTCGGGTTTTGTGTTGTGAATCTTATCTATGTAGCCATGTCACCCGAGATTAGAACAAGAGATATGCTAAAAAGAAACGCTTGCATATGGTGGGTAGATTAAGGACAAAGAATCTTTTTGTCATGGAAATTTTTTTTTTCCCCTTTTTTTGGGGGGTTTTGTTTTGTTTACTTCATCACATAGAATTTCTCACACTTGGTTTGTTTTGTATTGCCCTCAATGACTACATGATCAAATGAATGGATTTATTTCTGCCGAATGAGAAAGACAGTCTTTCCATCAAAAGGACTACATTGCATCCCAGTGAGGAATTTTAAAGCGTTATTATTGTGGTCCCTGAATAGCACAAAATCGGCTTTCACAGCAGCCCTAAAATGCAACAATGTAAATACTTTTCAGCCTTAGAAGGCTGTTACCAAAATGTGCTATGTTTCCTTTTATTAAAACATATTTTAATTAATAGAGTAAACCCCTTCATAGTTAACAATTAAGCTAAAAGTGGTGCTGTTGGTTTTGCACTTCCATTTGAGAAATATGAACGAGGTGGAGGCAGGATACACGACTAGAGGGCTATCTAGTGCACATTAGTGTAATGTAAATCATTTGCACGTTATTAGGAAGCCTAATGATTGCTATACTGAAAGCAATTTTATAGGCCAGATATAATGAGGGCTCCAAATCTCACGAATTAAAACACTTCTTGTCAAGTCAGTATTCTTCATTTCTGTTCACAGCTGTAATCAAGATATTGCTACAGTTCCTGACCGTATTTTGCAACAGGCCAAATACAGTTTGCACAGTGCAAGTATATTTGTCGTTTTTAGAAAGCAAACTGTTTAAACGTTATCGTTTGGTACATGTAGCTTTTTCACTAATTTGGCTGTTTATCTTCAGAGGTGGAAGTTGTTGTTCACACAAGATTAAGTCAATGAAGCTTATTATTTATTTAATGAAATCGTGTTTAATATCACCTCAGAATAGGTTTTATTAAGGGAACCATTTAAAAACGTTTGTCCTATAAATGTAATCCTTAGAGTGAAGGGACATTCACAGTAGCAGAGAGAAGCCTGGCAGTTTGAGGAGCAGAATGGAAGATAAACGTTAGGCCAGATTTTAAGTTGACCGGTCTCACCGTAACTTTTATGCTAACATTACCACAGAAGTTTTAGAATCAGAACAAATAATTTTGCAGCCAGCTTGGGCTACAGCATAATACCACTGCACTCAAACAGGGCAGCGTCATGACGGTGAGGAACTGTTTGAAATCTGAAGATAATTGGCAATGTCATCAACCACAGATTTACTCTCAAAGTAATATAAAATTATTTGTTGAAAGTGAAATGCTAAAATATATTTTTAAAAAATTTTGAAGGGAAGTGTTAATGAACAGCTGGTGATGATAAATAACTTGAATTGCACTGTAGGAGAGTGAACAAAAGATACCTACTAAAAAACCCACTTTGTGGTGCCTAAATTAGGAGATGTGCTGGAAATCATTTACAAAGGGCGGCAGAAGGATTCAAATGACTGCCTGTAGAATACAATAATCTCAGTTTCTCAGTAAATGTGAAGCATTGTAATAGCTGGAATTACATTTCTAATACACTTGCCTACTTCAACAGATTACAGATGAAGCCGAATTACAGATACAATGCATGTGCTTCAAGTGCAATTAATTTTTATATTAATCCACGTGTATCATTTGGGTTTTTTTTCAAGTAGGGATAATAGTTTTTCGTGTGTGTGTAATGCTGAACGGTGATTCTCAGCGTGCAAGTGAGGTTCTGGTAAGGGCGATGACAAATGATGCTTTGCACTTTTGCACGTGAAGTTCTTGGCAAAGGTACATCATTATTAATCTGTGGTGGAAAGGATGCCTTATAGTGTGAACTGCGTAACGACAGTTTTCTAATGCGCCTTTTGCAGTAATTTTTTTTAAAATATTGAGCATGTTTGACTTCCTCCCAAGTCTTCAATTCATGCAACATAGTCTAAGCTTACGGATCTTTTTCATCCCTTTAAAGTGGGGTTGGGCTGTGCAGTTTTGAGCAATCCATGACTGCATGCAGTATTCTTCTGGAGTATCCACACAGACACGCATGCCTCGCTGCAGCAACGACACAGTTCACTGTGGGGCAGCCCGCGTCGTGTGAGGTTGTTCGTTCCACGTGCATATAGAGAGGGTAAAAACACATTTTGGAGGGACAGATGTACAAGATAGAGGTTATTTCACACCAGTTAGACACTATTGCCTTTAAGACTTGGTAAGTCGCAAGCAGCTGTCAGTACGTGTAAAACTTAGGTGATTTTCACAAGTAGTTGTTCTAAGGCAACTGTAAGAGAAGGCTTTTTGTTTGGAAAAATAAAGGCCAAGTAAGTGTTGCTATAAACTGTCCCTTTGCTAAAAAATTATAATTGACACTTTATAGCCACAGTTCTGCTGTTACGGCAGAGACTTAACGTTCAAACTAGTCACCTCTGGATAATTTTTAAAATACTCTTGCTGTTTTGAACTGTGTTAGCAATAGGAAAATATTTGGAATAATAAGGAAACTACAGCCATCAGCAAATTTGCTGATGTATGTGTAACAATGAAAGTAGACGAAACTGGGTCAGATTTTATCTGGTGGTGCTGATCTTGAGGAAGCCTTATAATCTCCTGACGTAGACATTGAGGCTCTTTTTTTTTTTTTTTTTGGAGTAGGAGGGGGCAAATTCTGAAAGGTATTGGTTTAAATTCTGTGTAATTAAGCTATTAATATGCATACATTTAGCTGTTGAAATTTACTTCTTGCCTGAGAAAGAGGAGAAGCTACAATTCAAATAATGGGTGGCATTTAAATAGAAGTGTAAAACTAAAGAAATTAATAATGAGTATTAGTGCAATTTCTGAAAAACAGTTTGACTCATGGGAAGATTTTCTGGGTATCTTTCATTCACTTGATTTGTTGACTGCCAAGCCAGGACAAGCGTATCTGTTTACTATCCGTCAGTCGTAACATGAGTCAATCACCCTTGCTGGTAATAAACCAGGTCTGACATGACATTAAAATATTTAAGTACTGACATATTTTCCAAAATAAAGTGTGCAAAAAGAATTTATTTCGTAATACTGCATTTGTAAAATGGCAGTAATTTGAGATATATATATATATATATTCCCCCCCCCTCCCCCCGAAGCCTGAAATAATCCAGTTCCAGCAGTAAATTTTTATTGAATTGTACATTTCAATGTAAAGGGCCAAAATCCTGTTTCCTTTACCCTCTCACAATTTCCTACTAAATGTAGTGAAGGTTTTCCATTCATTAAAAAGACGGATTTTAGGCCAAAACACACTTTTGAGGAGCTGTTTCACTTACAGTGCTGTTGAACATAGAGTACATTTCTTCTTATCAAGGGAAACTCCTTCAAAACTGGGAAAGCCAGAAAAAGAATTGTTTAAAGGGATGATAGAAAACCGTAAAAGATGTGTTTCTTTTAAGTTGAAAAGTGAAAAGAT
>NW_010268986.1:4662-9662 GCF_000690775.1 Eurypyga helias
CCTTGCTGTAGTTAGGGTACACAAAGTGAGCGCAACAATTGAACACCATTTATTACGAAGTAAGATAAAACTTTAGAAAGACCCTTTCTGAAACTGCCGACCTCTCTGATACTGTTCACCTACCCCCACCCCATTTTTCACCACTCCCCCCCACATTTGGACACTCTCCACTGGTTGAAATAGAAACACCACAAGATTTCCAAACTTCTGACGGAGGCAGGCAAGCCGAAATATTTGGGGAGGCTGTTGGCCTCCTCCGGGAGCTGCCGAGCGGCTGGCCAGGGTGGGTTTCTGGGGTGGGGCATGGGTGCAGGTGGGTGCTGCGTGGGTGGGGGGGATGCTGCCCTGTGCGGTGGCACCGCAGGCTGCTGCGGGGGCTCAGCCCGCTGCCGGGGAGAAGGTGGGATTGCAGAACGTCAGAAAGCTTCCCCGGGACTCTCCCTGAGGGTGGGTAGTTAGAAGTGCTTTGACAAGGCTTGCTGATTTAACCTTTGCCTGCTTTGCCCTGCCAGGGGTGGCCGCTAGATGTCAAGCTCATAATACAATTAGTACATCTGTGCAGTTGACCTTGGCAGCACGGCTTACCACTGTTCTGTTAAGTGTTAACACTGAATTTGAGTGTTAACTAGAGATCCCTCTGAGTTTGCTACATGCTCTACAGCTTATCAAATGCCCATCTAGCTCAGCACAAGTGTTTACAGTTCTTAAAGAAAGGAAAAAGTTTCCTTTTGTGCAGGCCAGCATCTTGAGCTGCTTAATTAACCCTGCAGGTGCCGCGGTATCTGTGCTGCAGTTCCTCCACACCGACTCGCTATTCAGTGTTTCAGGACATCCCTTCTACTGGTGCCATTAGATAATTTTATTTTAAGATTCTGTTGATGAGTAATGCCCCCAAAGCTGGAAAAGATGAAAGCTAACGAGTTCGTTTAAATCTTCATGTGCTTCGCTGTCCTCTGTGATACGGCAGCATACGGAACGCTGAACGAGCAGGATGACTGCGCTGCACAACTGGTGGCGAATCACTTTTTGGGTTTGCTCTTTCAAACGCTCCTGCATGTGAGTAATTTTACTCGGAGGAGTAGTGACCATTGAGTCCAGGACTTGTCAGTTCCGTTTTGAGATGCTTAGGAGATGCGGGATTGGGTCCTCACGTTGGCTTCTGTTGTTGTGAGCCTCCAAACACGAATTTGTCAGCGTTTCAGAAGGCGGCATCAGGCTTCATTCTGCAGGGCGTTAGGGTTACGTAGTTTAAGATGTAGTTAATGATATACATTTCAAAACAGGACATTTATGCAGTATCTAGTGTTCTGCTGCTTTCTTCTCATTTATTTGTTGTGGTTTGGTTTTTTTTTTCAACATCTTTATGTTAGAAGTATTGACCCCGGCTTTTTTTAGCATTCACGATAAAATGCGCTGTGTTCCAAGTAACACCTGCAGTTCCTACAAACACCGGCATATTTATACACAAATCCTACACAACCTGAAACTAATGTACACATGCCATAACGGCCAACAGAATAGCTGTTTATGTATAATTCTGAAAAAACATAATGCAGCTCTTATGAAACACGGTATTCTTGGGCAAATATTCCAAACAATATGTGAAGCTTGCATCTGTTTCACATCTGTGTACATGCAGAAAGGTGCCAGCGTTTGAGATAACGAAGTGCTTCACTGCACGGATTAGAGACTGCAAATATTTTAAACAGAATACAGCTAGTGCCTGTGCCACAGGTGGCTGTTACTTAACAAATTCTGAGATTTAGGCTACTGAATAGATCAAACCGTGTGTGCCAGGTCAGTACCGTTTTTTGCATAGCAAGAGTGCCCTCCACTGTTCAGACCCATGCTAACAGCTTTTGTCGTCAGAAAAAGGACAAAAATTTTTTCTATCGAGTCTGGAATTTCTTCTACATTGTTAAACACAGTAGGGGTCTCTATTTGTCTCCTCCTGTTTCACAGCTTGGGCTCAGTATGTGATAATTCATCTTTCTTTATGGGATTCAAAGCTATCATAAAGAGTTAAAAAGAATTAATTTGCAAGAAAATAAACGTGCTCTAACAATTTAAGAAAACTTTCTTTAAAAGCCCTGTCAATTGTAAGAGATGATAAAGCTGAGGAAAAAGTAATACTGTTCTTCTCAAGGATCAATACATCGTTACAAGGCTACTGTTTCTAAACCAATATAATTTTGAAAACAAATTTATGGTATTTTTAATGTATTTTCTTTATTTAAATTGTGATTGGGGGAAAATAAGTTTGTGTATTCTGATTATAAGAGTAAATAATTGTCCTGTGTCTGTGCACTATGCACAGAGTTTTGTTTATAATACTGCTTGCTTAAACATACCAAAATGCTGTAAGCTGCGCTTTGAAATAATTACTGGATTTGCATGTGAGCATTTTATACCTCTGTCTTTATAGTTAGCAGACATTTTATCTTTAAGTGATATTTTCAAACACATTTTTTCCTGAAACTTCTTCACAGTTCGTACGCTGCTTCTCAGTGAAAAATCGGTGCTTTTTGTTTCTTCCCAAAATAAATTCCTACATTTAGAAAATACTGTGTTGATTACACAGCTCTGAATGACTGAAGCTGGATTAGAAATAATAGTAATTCATAAAACATTTTTCCTTGCTTTCATTTGTGTTCTTGCATGTGGTCTAAAAATAAGTTTCAGAAAATACTTTCCTGAGGTGTTGGTTGGATTCCTTTACGAGACCCTTGTGTTTGACTGCTTCAGGAAGGTATCAGCAATTTGAAATAGGTGAAAGCCTAGGAAATGTTGATTGTTTTACTGATTTTATCCATGTGTCTTATGAGCCATACATAATTTCAGCAACACGAAGTAAGAAAATAAAAGTATTGAATTGTCAGACAAGACTTGACTGTAATAGTCCTTACTAATACAATTAAAAAGGTCCTTTTCAGGTCATTTACATGTATGAAACTAATAGTGATTTGAGTTGAGACAAAATGAAAAGATTCTGGAGCAAAAATGAAACAGGGGCTTTTTGCAGACTGATAGCAGTTAGTCCCAAGAAAGGGGGCATTTAATGAACAGCTTACGTTTTCAGAATTAACCTGACTAGAATGTGATGGTCAATTTCAGTCTGTTTCACAAAAGGAGATGGCAGCATTTTTGAAGCATCCGTCCATTATATTTTTTCCTTGCACGTCATGCAGGAGATTTTCCTCTCACACGGACCAGAAAGACATATGCCCGAGATAAGAATCCTCAACTAGTAAAGCCAGGTGTACAAATCCTGCATGCGTGTGGTCAGAAGCTGTGGCAATTTTTTTTTTTTTTTTTTCTCAAGCCTACACATTTCCTAACAGTGCCTGAAGGGCCCACGGCACCCTTTCCGCCCTCTCCCCTCCTCCCGGATGGTGAGAAAGCAGGCCAACACCATCCTCCCCTCAGCCACGCGTTCCTACAGCCTGAAAAGCGTTTGGTGGATGCACTTAGGGTGTCGGAGAAAAGCCTCCCAGCCTCAACCCTTCACCCCCCCCGTATTGAGTCAGCAGAGCACCTGAGAGGCTTCAGGTATCACCATCCCAAAGTGACTTTCTCAAAATACCTTCGTTTGAGTTTTTGTGGTCTAATTTTAGGGCCAGACCCCAGTGATGCCAAGGGACAGCACTGGGCTGGAGCTACTGCAGCTCGGTGGGTTGGTACCTGCAGAGGAGTGCGCCCCGGGTACTGTTTGAGAGACGTTGCGTGCGATTTTTCACCTGTTTTCCTAGGGTAAGCTTTATGTGCTATAATTCATCTTGCATCCCATAGCAGCTTCAGATTAGTCTGTTAGCTGCTAGACTGCTAATGAGAAAAGAAAATAACTGAGAGGTTATTAGTGGCTGAGATCCTGACTGCTTGACAAAACTCCCATTCAACACCTTTTGTGTAAGTAAGAACTGCAAAATTCAACCCATGTCTATAAGATTAAGCAAGTGCTTGATTAATTCCCTGAAAGTCCTTGAAAATTTTTACTGCACCACATCCTCACTGTAATAATAAAAATAAATGTTTATTTTCAGGAAAAATATTAAAAAAATATTGAATTCTTCAGTACTTCATGGATTTGATCACTTTGTAATATATCAGAAAATGAAAGCAAACTATAAAACATAAGGAAGCATGGAAAAATGCTGTTTTCCTGCAATAGGTATAAGCTGTAACTAAAGACAAAAATGATGTTTTCGCTTAATATTTTAACATTTTAAATTTTTACCAATCTGGAGTAATGATAACAGTTTGGTTTTGCTTCCTGTCATTCATAAAGCGATCAAATCTTAACAAACAACAAAAATAGCCTTTCGTGTAGAGGCATATGCTTTTAAGCTTTATTCCCCATTGAATTCGGTGAGGACTTACACTTCAAAATCAACAATAAATACAGTACCTTTGTGCTCTCATATTAATAAGTATTACTGAAAGGGATGTTAAAATCCTCATTTGTGACATACTGGAGCATTGTTAATTTCTCCAATACACACATATATATATTCAAAATATTTATCAGTCATCATTTTCAGGCTTGTTTTTTTCCCCCCTGGAGTGCTTCTTTGGGGCAAGACCATAAAGATTGCTGTTTGCATGACTAGCTCATACTCTTTCAATCCCATGAATTTTAGTGATGTCTCTAATGTAAGTAAAGGCTATTCATTTGTGTAGGAGTTGTTGGACTGAGTCCGTAGTCTGTCATTCTGTGGAGCGTCTCAGGTAGCCTTGGTGTGCTGTGCCGTCATCTGTGGCAAAGCAGCGTTCACTCCAGTGCCATCTGTGTCATCTGCTTGCTTCCCAGTCCAAGAAGGTGAAGCTTTGAGAGAGACTTAACTTGTGTGATTTCTTAAGAAATAACGAAATAATTTATCTTAAATGGAAATATTGTGGTGAGGTTCCTTGTATGTCTGCTGTGGAGTTGATATGGGGGAAAAAGGCCCTAGCAACTCTCTAGCATTGCTCTCTAAAATACTTTTCAAAAGCAGTCCTTGAAT
>NW_010268986.1:14662-19662 GCF_000690775.1 Eurypyga helias
AACGGCTAACGCGCTAGATCCTCTGTCCGCCCTTATGAAGCACCGCAAAGGAAAGCCACCAAATGTGTCAGTGTTTGAGCCCAAGTCAAGCTCTGAGGATACCTTTTTTAAGCATAAATGCCGATTCTGTGCCAAGGTCTTTGGAAGTGACAGTGCTTTACAAATCCACCTCCGCTCGCATACAGGTGAAAGACCTTTTAAATGTAACATATGCGGAAACCGCTTTTCCACAAAGGGCAACCTGAAAGTTCATTTTCAGAGGCATAAAGAGAAATACCCTCATATTCAGATGAACCCTTATCCTGTTCCAGAATACCTCGATAACGTACCCACCTGCTCTGGAATCCCCTATGGAATGTCGCTGCCCCCTGAAAAGCCGGTCACGACGTGGTTAGACAGCAAACCTGTTTTACCGACCATCCCGACTTCCATTGGGCTTCAGCTGCCCCCCACTATACCTGGTGTGAACAGTTACGGAGATTCTCCAAGTATCACTCCTATGAGCAGGTCACCCCAGAGGCCTTCTCCTGCCTCCAGTGAATGTACTTCTCTATCCCCGAGCCTCAACACTTCTGAGTTGGGCATTCCAGCGTCTGCAGAATCCCCGCAGCCTGTTCAGGGCAGCTCATCCCTGACCAAGGCAGAACCTGTCACGCTGCCTCCCACGAGCACACGACTTGGGGACCTTTCTGCAGGCGGGCAAGTTTCCACAGCTTCCATGGCTTCAATTCCTGCCGCTGTTACAGACAGCAGCGTTGCAACAAGCCTCCCAAACCCCGTGCTTCCAGCAGTGTCTGACCAGTTTAAGGCAAAGTTTCCATTCGGTGGTCTGCTAGACTCTATGCAAACATCAGAAACCTCAAAACTGCAACAGCTGGTGGAGAACATTGATAAGAAGATGACAGATCCAAATCAATGTGTCATTTGTCACCGTGTGCTTAGTTGTCAGAGCGCTCTCAAGATGCATTACAGAACACATACAGGAGAAAGACCATTTAAATGCAAAATTTGTGGACGTGCCTTTACTACAAAAGGCAATCTAAAAACACATTTTGGAGTTCATCGAGCGAAGCCACCACTTAGAGTACAGCACTCGTGTCCCATTTGTCAGAAGAAATTTACAAATGCCGTTGTTCTTCAGCAGCACATTCGTATGCATATGGGCGGGCAGATTCCAAACACACCGCTACCGGAGGGCTTTCAGGATGCCATGGACTCCGAGCTTTCCTATGACGAGAAGAACATTGACACGCTGAGCAACTTTGACGATGACATTGATGAAAACTCTATGGAAGAGGAACCGGAGCTAAAGGACGCGGCGAGCGACTCGTCCAAACCCCTGATCTCTTACTCTGGGTCCTGTCCTTCTTCGCCACCTTCTGTGATCTCCAGTATTGCTGCTTTGGAGAATCAAATGAAAATGATTGATTCTGTTATGAACTGTCAGCAGCTGACCAGTTTAAAATCCATAGAAAATGGATCAGGGGAAAGTGACCATTTGAGCAATGACTCCTCATCAGCTGTTGGTGATCTTGAAAGCCAGAGTGCAGGCAGCCCTGCAATGTCCGAGTCTTCTTCCTCCATGCAAGCTTTGTCTCCTGTAAATAGCAATAGCGAAAGTTTCAGATCCAAGTCCCCAGGACTCAGTAACCAGGAAGAGCCACAAGAAATACAATTAAAGACAGAAAAACCAGACAGTCCACCACCTGCAACTGAAAATGGAGGCGCATTAGATCTGACATCCACCAACCCGGGAAGACCGGTCATCAAAGAGGAGGCTCCTTTTAGCCTGCTGTTCCTGAACAGAGAACGTGGTAAGTTTAAAAGTACTGTTTGTAATATCTGTGGCAAGCCTTTTGCTTGTAAGAGTGCATTGGAAATTCACTACCGCAGCCATACTAAAGAACGTCCATTTGTTTGTACAGTCTGCAGTCGTGGGTGTTCCACTATGGGTAATTTAAAACAGCACTTACTGACGCACAAATTAAAAGAGCTGCCTTCTCAGTTATTTGAACCCAACTTTACTCTAGGTCCCAGCCAAAGTACTCCTAGCCTGGTCACCAGTACAGCGCCTACCATGATCAAAATGGAAGTGAATGGTCACAGCAAGCCGATCTCTTTGGGTGAGGTTCCCTCGCTTCCAGCTGGAATCCAGGTTCCTGCTGCACCACAGACAGTGATGAGTCCGGGGATCACTCCTATGCTGGCACCCCCCCCTCGCCGGACTCCCAAGCAGCACAACTGTCAGTCGTGCGGGAAGACCTTCTCTTCAGCAAGTGCACTGCAGATACACGAGCGCACCCATACTGGTGAAAAACCGTTTGGTTGCACAATTTGTGGTAGAGCTTTTACCACAAAGGGGAATCTTAAGGTAAGAGGCCAAATAAAACTGTAAAGGCTGGGGCGGGGCGGGGTGGGTTTAAGGCCTGAACTCTGCAGGTTTCAGTGCTGTTTGTCCCAAAGGCAGGAGAGAAGGGAGCTTCAAGGAAATGCTTGCTGTATAGAGGTGGTTATGCTTCCGCTGTGTTGAAGATCGGGATTGGAAAGCGGCTGTGCAATAATGTGAACTTTAAAAGTGGTTCTGGGTGTATATGCATGCACGTTGTAGTTCACCGGACAGACACGATGGCACGTGCGGTCAGCTGATGGACGTGTTCCGGCAGTTCTTGTGGACCATCGGTGCAAAATAACCTTGCTGTAAACCAGAAATGCAGAGCTTGCTCAGCTCCTTGGGTGCCTCTCAAATTTACATTTTTCTATTCTGCTTTCAGCCATTGCAGACTAGAAAGCTGTTACCCACTGATTTACAGTGTGTTACTACAGGACTGACATCTCTTACTCCTGCAGACTGGCTAACCATCAGCACACAGCCTGGGGAGTACATTTTTAAATGCCCTTTTAAAAAATATTAAATTTAGCAAAATAGTCAATGCCTCTGACATGAGATAAAATATTAGGAAAATAGACAAAGGGGAAGGGCAGAAAAAATGTCCATCTCCTAGTGCAAGTAATGCACTTGGTAGTCTTTGACATGTGAGGACTTCCAGCTTGCATGGAACGTCGTCTAACCTAAGATGATGTGTACTCTCTATTCTTGTGGTGCTGCATTTGTTTTCACTGCGAAGAAACAAAAGCACATTGAAAAATTACCGTGGAGCTGGGTTTTCTTTGTATGGGTTGACTGAGTCTTAGAACTGTGACTTAACTGGAATGGATTTGTTTTCAATGCAGAGTAACAGACATATCTTTTAAAAAGCAAGGGATCCTGTCAGTAGCAGAAATTCAGGCCACCCACCTCACCAGAACATGCTAACTTGGGGGTGCTTCTTGTCCTCGTTTGCTCCTCAGGTTCACATGGGAACTCACATGTGGAATAACGCCCCTGCACGCCGTGGCCGCCGCCTCTCTGTGGAAAACCCCATGGCTTTGCTCGGTGGCGATGCGCTCAAATTCTCTGAAATGTTCCAGAAGGATTTGGCAGCTCGGGCCATGAACGTTGACCCCAATTTTTGGAACCAGTACGCTGCAGCTATCACTAATGGACTTGCTATGAAGAACAATGAGATTTCTGTCATACAGAACGGAGGCATTCCGCAGCTCCCAGTAAGTCTAGGCGGAGGTGCCATCCCGCCTCTAAGTAACCTTACCGGTGGCATGGACAAAGCTCGCACAGGCAGCAGCCCTCCCATTGTCGGTCTGGACAAAGCAAGTTCTGAAACGGGAGCCAGCCGTCCATTCACCAGATTTATTGAGGATAATAAAGAGATTGGCATAAATTAAAAGCATTCATTCTGAATAACTGTTGGACCGCTGCTTGACACGACGTGGGTCCTGTTCCATGTACAGCTTTTGAAGCTAAGCATTAGTTTCCTGACCTAAACGCATAGGTTTCCCTTTAAAGTTTTACCCGTAGCAGAAATACATAACTTTGTGGCTGCTGAAAAGTTGTCTTGGAAGGCATGGTACTTCTTTCGACAGTGAGTTTGACTGTTACTGAGAACTTTGAAACCTTTTAATTTAACAGAAAACAAGCAAGCAAGCAAATCATGGGATAACTTCGTTAGAAAGAGGCTAGTCTGCGTCCACTTTGCTTCTTACAAAACTTACAATCACCTGAGAAAGGGGGGGCTTCATTACGGCATACTGTCACACTTATTTGCTGGTTTTGTTCAAGTTAGTTAGCGACTTGGACTATGGTTTTAGGAATCTTAATCTTAAATAAGTGATTTAGTACCCTAATGCTGTGTATTATTACAGTATCCTTGTCTGTAGTATTTATAATGTTAAGATAATGCGGGTAACAGACAATATACTAGCCCCAAACTTAAATGAAGCTTTTGTACTGCAAAATACATCTGGCTATGAGATTTTTCTTTTTCATTTGTTTTTTTAAAGTAAGTTTCGTTTTGCTATAAGTAGGTGGTTTATTTCAATGCAGGCAAAATTGTGAAGTTTTATCAGGAAAGATAGCATGCTTTTCATGTGCAAGTACCTGTCAGTAACAAACCTTTTTTTATTTAAGTATCTGTAGCTGCTATGTGGACAGTTGTTCTGTTAAATGAAAAAAAAAAAATGTAGTGTGGACTTTAGCTCAATGATTGGAAAACAAGTTACAGACAAACCTTAGCACCATACGTTATTCACAACATTATGAACAGTTGTGAGTAAATACTCCATGTTATCAAAGCTGTACAATAAAAAGGTAATGTTTGTATAATGTGGTTGCAAACTCTTAATTTATACTATTGCACTTTTAGTATTTTGTATTAGGGAGGTTTGTCTATAATTTGAAACTGAACAATGATGTAAACTATTTTATAAATAGTACTCTGACTTAAGGAATAAGGGGGAGAACCCTGTTTCTTGTTTTGTTTTAAGGTCAAGCATGAGAGATCTCTGTTAACTAAGCAGAAAAGCCACAGAGAACTGTCAGATCCTTAGGAGGTATGGGGCCTGCCATTTCTTAAACGGAAATGATTCATTTACCTTTTCTACAAAGT
>NW_010268986.1:21748-30550 GCF_000690775.1 Eurypyga helias
ACAGACGAAAGATAAATAAAAGAGAAAAATCTGTATTAATCGTCTTTCAGTGGCCTTGTTATGAAGATAACTCTTTTTTTATAAGAGCTACCCAAAGAAGGTACAAGTTTCCTCTGGTGACTCAACGACAACAATAGGTTTGTGCTTGTGTCCCTGCATGCACATCCCTCAGCCTTGCTGAGAGAAAACATGTTATGCAAAAGAGAAGGAAAGCAAAGGAATGCTGATAGCTATGGTTCTGTTCAAAATACAAGAGGAAAATCACCTGCCTTCCCTTCCTCCCCCCCCCAAAAAAGATGAAAGCAGAATGGTATCTATTTTTAAATATGTATGGGTTATTTTTTTTTATTATTATTATCATAGCAAGACATTAAATAATAAAATGTGCTACACAGATAAAAAGGGTCAAAGTCTGCTGAACTACAGATTTAAAAATAGAACCGTGTAGGAACTCTATATAATCAGAAAAATTGGTGGTTACGATTTTTTGAGGGGAGGTTTATTTTACAACATGAAAATTCCGGCAAGGCTTTTAAACTCTTCAGTTACGTTTTTTCCACGAGTTACTAGAAAGAGAGCATTTATGACAAATGATTGACATAACTACTCTTTTGCCCTTTTTTCCCCCTTTTGTATATATTAGTCCTCAATACATTATCTGTTCCCTTACTTCTTTTGTCCTATCTATCTTGGCAAATACTTTGTTTTTCTAAAGCTGCATTTTTGTACTGTATTTGTGTTGCCTTTAATTTACTTCTCTGCATGTGCTCTGTTGTTTGGAAGATACTGTGTTTTATTTTTTCCCTTTTTCTCTAATTCTGCAGAAGTCAAAAGAGCTGCCTGTTTTTTACATCTATGTGTAACACTAGCGTAATGAATGATGAAGTCATCAGTGATGGGATCAGGTATGTGCATAGCTCACAGGATTTGCTAACAAACATGCCATTCGCACGCTCCAGATGAAGGCATGAAGTTTGTTAGTATTGCTGGTATAGGGCAGCCACAGATGGTCAGGAGGATGGAAGTTCTGATCCTAAACTTCACTGCACCTGCTTTTTCAACACTGGGAACTCCATGGGCTGCAGTGGAGATACTCCAGGTTTATACTGGTGCAAGAGAGACTGCTTCCAGGTTCAGATGTCTTGCTTTACTTCACATGTCATCTAAACAATGGCTAGCTATGTAGTATATTAAAAGTATGTCTAAGCAAAAGCATTCCGGACTTTATTTTTAAAAAGAGGGAAAAGAGAATACATATATTTTAGTACATACCACAGGATTATCCCAGTTTTAAAGGAAGTCCTGAAAGCTGAATCTAAAAAAGAAAAAAGATAACTGTTCCCCTTAATATACAATTTGATGTCATCATACGAATAATCAGTCCTTTTTCACATAAATGAGTAAAAGAACCTCTAACTTCTATGCATAAAAATAGAAGAATGTGAGAATCGTGCTATGACTCTGCTACACAAGGTAGGCACTAACAGGGAAATGCCTTCCCTTCGCAGTTATTAAAGGTATCAGCAGATTTATGAAAAGAAAAATATGTTTGTGCGTGCCGCAGCACCAATGTATAGTATTTTATTTTTTCAAAAGGGAGAATGTCTTAATCAGCAAAGTGACAGATGTGAAAAACAAGAACTTTGGGCTGTGCCACTGACATATTTTAGGGATGTGGGCAAGTCACTAATTAGACTCTGATTCTGCTTGAGAATTATATACTTCTGGGGCCTCTGGGAATCAGGGAATGAACTCCCCCTTGCAGAGTCAGCTAGCACCTTGTAGTATTGGGATGAGTTGCCCCATCAGTAAAGATGGGGTCATACTTTTGTACCTACCTCACAGGGGTGTTGTGAGGAATAGTTTTATGTTTGTACAGTGTTTCAAAGATGGAAAATGCTTGGTATTATCGCTGATTTTAGAGAGTTTACAGTACATGTACTATTATTTATTATTTGTACTCCAGTAGTACCTGCAGGCTCCAGTCAGGACTGAGAGGCCTTATCCTAAATGTTGTACACTCACCTACTTGGGATTGATACAGTAACATTTTCCAATGAAGGTATTTCATGATCAAGTATCTATTTGATTACTATAGGGTTTAATTCAATTATTTAGGTGTTCAAATTGATTACCGGTTTTAGACCACAGCAGAGAATTATCTGGTATCACATTTTGTTTTGAGTTTGTATTGATTTTCAGAAAAAGTGCACCAATTTTCTATGGATAATCTAGAATCAAATCTTGCTATCAGTGGAATTCTACTGTACTTTTTGCTATTAAAGCTAAACGTTAAAATAAATGTCTGTGTATATATTATTATACACCAATAT
This sequence comes from Eurypyga helias, assembly GCF_000690775.1. Classification (NCBI taxonomy): domain Eukaryota; kingdom Metazoa; phylum Chordata; class Aves; order Eurypygiformes; family Eurypygidae; genus Eurypyga; species Eurypyga helias. The sequence continues at coordinate 24,082 of NW_010268986.1, forward strand.
ATAATATACATGTACCTATAAACATGTATGTTTTAAATTTCTTTAGCTGCTTAGAATTAATTTCAAACTGTGTTGCATATTTTGCTCAAGCGTTATCCATTTCAGATGCAACTAAAACATTGTTAAATGGAGTTGGCCCTCAGTAAAGACACAAGAAACTGGAAATCATGACAACAAAAGGCATATTGTCACTATGATTATATTTATGAAGGCTTGTGAGGAAAGTTTCTAAGTCTCAAATGTGTTAAAAACCTTCACTAAGTCATAGAAGTCTTTACTTAGATTATGTTGAAACATACTATTATATCAGGATGAGTCACTCACTGTATTTAAGTATGTTAAAATAAATAATTAAATAATTGCAAAGGTAATGCTTGCTATCATTTGGATGTTGAACAGAAGTAATTTGTTTCCCAGATTGGCAAACTATATTTAATATATTTTTACAGGTAAGAATTATTTGATTTACAATACTGTGTTAAGCAACCTCTTTAGCAACTGTTCATGTGTTATATTAGCTCTATTAATTCTATTGATACTCTTGCCTTTTTTATTTGAATATAAGGTAAGGTTTTGGTTTATCTCTGTGTAAGGTGTCCTCAGCAGTGTTAGTCTCCCTGATTTCACTCCAGCATGTCATGGAGTAAAGGTATGAGTATTGGTGGGTGAATCTAGTCTAAATCTCCCTTTTTTTCCCTCTGGGAATTATTATTGTCTCCCCACTGCCTCAATCTGGTTACCAGCTAACATGTCTGTAGGTTGTTGACGGTTTTTGTGCACAGTTAGCACTTGAGGCTCAACCCCTTTTGTCAAACACTTGGCACTTCTTTGCTACAACACACACTTCATATGGGACATATACTAGCATAAGTGACATATTTAAGGTAGGCTGGTGGTGGATGGTGTAGGTGAACACCTATGCTGGAATTCCTATGCCATTCCCTGTTGTGTGCAGTAAGTAAAATGTGGACATAAAAGGATGTGGTCATCAGGAGATGTGGGCACATTTCCATTTGGTTTCTATCACTTAATACTCTGATTAGCGTGCCTGATAAAGGAGGTTTGGTTTGGGTGTTTTTTCTAAACATGCCTAGTGTTTTCATCCAGTTATAAACAGATATCTAAATAGGGAAACACAGATTTTCAGGTAAAGAATTTTGTAGGTAAAACTTGATTGGGACTTGCATTTTCTCCTGCCCATTTCAATTAAATTTCTCTTCTCAACATAGATTTCTGGATCATTAGTTTTCACCTAGGTTTTAGTCTGTCATCATCCCATTCCAAACAGATTTGCTGAAACCAACGGGATTTATATTAAGACATTAGCTAATTCTCCTAACGGGTAGCAGAATCAAGTTCCCTGTGCATTTTGGAAATCTGCTTAAAAGAAAACTCAGTTCAATCTTCAAACAGTTGCCTATGTATCTTGTGTCTTTGAATGTGATGTCTGTTCCAACATTTAATGGCCATAAACTGGAAACCAGAAGGTTCAACCTGAACAGGAGAAAACCCTTCTTCCCTGTGAGGGTGACAGAGCACTGAACAGGCTGCCCAGAGAGGGGGTGGAGTTAGGGTCTTCCCTGGAGACTTTCCAAAGCCACCTGGACTTGTTCCTGTGTGATCTACTCCAGGTGATCCTGCTGTGGCAGGGGGGTTGGACTAGATGATCTCTAGAGGTCCCTTCCAACCCCTACCACTCTGTGAATCTGTGAGAATCTGTGAATTTGGCAACAGTGTGGGTCAGACCATGGTACTTTCTCTTTTACTGGGCATCCCAGTACTCCACAGTTTACCCTAAGCAAACTAGGGTTGTGGTCAACCAGAATTACCCCTTGAAAGTAATTTCTTTAAAAATATGTTATCAAGCATCCTATTAAAATAGCTGCAATTTCAGCCTCACAGAAGGTAAATTAAACGAGGTTCATGGTCTCTGCAGCCTACTTCTTTCCTCTTCCCCAACCCCTGCTGTCTCTGTGAAGCAGTTTGCCAGTGTTGCTTCTGCGATAATGTGCTTTCTGTTTCTCTTCGGCAGATTAGCACTGCTATGCTCATTTCTTTGGTTCCATTACCTTCCTTTACATGGCCATGTTCTGCACGTGTGTCTTGTCAGGTGGTGTTAGATTTGCCCAATGCGCATGTCTGTCCTTGTATTATATTGAGGTTAATTTTTTTTTTTTTTTTTTTTTACTTTAGGGGCCAGGTCATTTTGCCTGTACTCACATCTCCACCTAATTCCAGTTAATTTCTTTCACTGGAACTACGAGGAGAAGATGTTGCACAGTACAGAAAAATCTAGCACCCTGAAACTCAGAAGAGTTTCAAAGAGTTTGTCCAGCTGAGATTACTGCACATTCACATATTGATGCATTCAAGTTTATTAGCCTCAATTTTGTGCCTGTATGTGTACAACTAGTTCCACTCTTAGTTCCTTTATATCTGGAGACACTTTCAGGCTGATCTTGGTTTTCCATACTTTTTAAAAATAACAGTGTAATAGTTTTCCCAAAAACTTGCATCAAAATTCCATTTTTTTAGTGGCTAATGTTTTATATGCAAGCTAATGTTTTATATTACAAGCAAACTGTAATACAAAATAACCAGACTTTGCTGTTATTTCCATGGAACTACTCACATAAAATGCTGAGATGGAAGTAAAGCTCAAATTAGTACAAGTAACTTTTTCTTTCTACTTTCCATCTCCAGGGCTAAATGGGAGAAAAATAAACAGCTCATGACAATAGCAGTGTTCTGCTCAAACACAGGCACAGTACCAGAATAAAGACAACAGAAAATAGAAGAACTTGACATACTAGCACCAGATTTTAAAAACATGCATAATAAAGAAACAGAACTGCATTCCTATGCAAGTAAAGCAACAGATTTGCCTAATAACATGAGCTTTTTTTTTTTCCCCCCACAAGAATTCACTTCCCTGAAGTCAAGAAGAGCATCTGGGGGAAGCCAAGCAGTGTGTCCCTGGATGCAGCTTCTCGTTAGACTTCTTTATTGTCTCAGGAAATGCTTATGATTTGACAAGTTCTGTTCTCAAGGTGGGGGAACTCCTGAAACCCGAAGGAACGTCTGGTCAATGTTAGTGTGCATGAATATCCAAGCACATTTCCAGCTTACCCCTACTCCGTGGTCTTAGAAAAGTAGTATTTTAGTATTTCTAAAGCTTATCATAGTTCTCCAGAACAGGAATGAAAATGACCGTTAGCACATCCTGATAATTGTGGCTATAAAAGGCCTCATTCTAATAGCTTTTACCAAGCACAAATATTATTCTAATTTCTACAGAATCACTCCTGATTTACACTGGTATGAGCAAAATCAAACACACGTAGCGACTGTATCATCCCTTTTTCATCAGGGCAAGACACTTGTCTTTTTTTCTTTTCAGTGCACTTTTCTGTTAAAATTCACAGTACATACTGGAACAAACATGCTATAATCACAGTACACTACTGTATCTAACAGACCTAGGGCCATTCTGGAGGCCACCTGGCCCAGCAGAAGTTGCATCCATACCATTTCAAACCCTTTCATTCCCTTGAAAAAGGACAGTTACAACCAAAGTGAATATTGGAATTCAGTTGGGGAGTTGAATTGGGAATTCAGTCCAATTCCCTTGGCCCCCCAGATCCTGACTGGGTGTTGCATGGGAGTGTGTCCCGCAGCCCATGCCAAAACTGCCGGGGAAGGTGTTGCTGGGTGATGGGGCAACCCTGGCCTCCTGCCCTGGCCGCAGTCTGTTCAAGGAGCCAGGCAAAGCCTGTCAGTTGGCCAGACACGCCAACAGTTCTATCCTGAGGAGGATAATCTGGTGGAGTCATTTTCCATCATGCCTTTGTGAAGCTGTAGTCATTGGAATTAATAATTTATCAGATCACTCCTTTCTGCATCTTTCTCTCTTGCCATTAGAAATTTGACGCCCTTTATGTGGTTTCATAGTTCATGTCTCATGCTCCTGGGACCTGGGCTGCTTAGTATCAGAATCATTCCTTGTAGGTTTTATGAAGGGTTTCTCCAGATTCAGTGAAGCTGGCAGAACATCTTTTAGGACCTGTTTATTCATTATTTTACTAGGTATTTTATCTAGCCCATTCTTGTTCCAGCATAAAAATATACCATGGTATGTGTGTATTTTTATTGTATTAATATACATGTTCAGAAATAATATTTCCTGAATACTTGTGTGGCCAGAGTAGTCCCTTAAGTAATGAGTTCAATTAGGCTAAGATACACTATGTAGCAATTCAGTAAAAAAAGTCATGGGAGGTAGGGGGTGAAGAGTCTTGCCAGTTGCTTACACACAATATGCTGGATGACAACTAAAGACTTTGTGCTGTGGCATATTTGGCACACGCCAGCCTACAGTTCTGCCTAGCAATTCCCAAGGTTTGAGCAGTTCCTCACTAAACTTTTCATCAAGGAAAAAAAAAAAAGCATGGTGTGCAAATTAGTATGACAACATGCTTCGTCTGAAATCTCTTTGGGGATGTTCAATCTTACAGAATACCAGCATCTAAGAAAATCAATTTATCTTCCATTTTTGCCTAAAAAAAAAGTCAATAGACAGTTTAATTTACCAATTCACAACCCTGAACACAGACTGTTGGATTCAGAACTACAACTTAAAAAAAAAAAAAAAACACTCTCAAAACACACAATGTATACATTTTTGCAGATTTGACTTGGGAATTACAATAGATTAAGCATTTAGTTTGCATTTCTCATTCCCATTGTTAAAATATTTAAATATTAAAGAAGGTTGATCACCTTCATTTTAAATGGGCTAAACATTCTACCATGTTCTTAAAATTGTATACCTCTACTATATATTCTTTTGAAAGGATATTACACTGCAAAATGCTTAGAAATCTTCTTTGGCTCTGCCTGCAATCCAGTGAGACTATTCTTCTGTTTCCACTTCAAGTGCAATCTCCTCTTGAGGAACCTATCTTGTAAAATGTATAGATATTGCTCATTTTTTAGAGAAAAATCCTTCAAGATTTAAAGCCTACTTCAAATCATTATAATGACTATTTTAATGAAATCAACCCCCAGAACCTAGCAATACTACACTAAAATAATATGGAATTGAAAGATTGTTATGCCAATACCTCAGTCAGCTGCTCTTCAAGCTTCTGTTTTTGTGATAGCAATGGGATTCTGCCTGCTGGAGCATTAAGCATTCTTCTGCAGTTTCTGAGGCGGGGGGGAGCTGCCAGTCAAAACTTATGACTCCTACTGGGGTTAAGTCTTTGGAGGCTTGAGACAGTGATACAGTTTTATTAGCATTGATTTTTATGGACAGTGTTAAAATGTAGAGTTTCATGCAAACGCTTCAAACAAATATTGTCTTTACTTGTCTTGAGTCACAGAGTGAAAGGAAAATTTAGGCTAATTACATGAATGCTGGTTTTAGTCAGGACAGAGTTAATTTTCTTCACAGTAGCTGGTATGAGGCTGTTTTGGATTTGCCCTGAGAAGAGTACTGATAAGTTGTTTTTTAGTTGATACTAAGGAGTGTTTGCACCAATTCAAGGTCTCTCTCAGCTTCTGATACTGCAGCTGTGTTCCCAACTCTCTTTCACCACAGGCAGTGTGAGGGGACACACAGTTCAGACAGCTGAGCCAAACTGACCGAAGGGGTATTTCATTCCATAGACATTCCATGCTTAGTATAAGAGCTTGTTCTTAGCTTGCCCCCTCATTTGCTCATTTTGTTTGTTAGTCGGTGTGTTGGTTGGCTTTCCTGGTTGTGCTGTTGTTTGTGGGGCTTGCTCAGACTCTGCTGTGCTTGCTCTAGGGTTCTGGCTCTCGGGCTCTCGGGATCTGACTCTTACTATTCAGGACCTGGCTGTGTATCAGTCGGCAGGTGGTGAGCAACTGCAGCATAGTCAAGTCAATCGCACCTTGAAGTCACCAAGGCGAAGGACTCCGAAGTGGAGGATCTTGTCGGAGGACCCTTCCTGAAGTGGCAAAACTGCGGCAAAATCCTCAAAGGGACAAGCTTCTGAAAGTGCAGGGCAGAGAGAGAAAGAGGGAGACCCAGCCCCATCCCACTGCCCCCACTCCCCCCTGAGGTTGCTGCTGACCAGAGGCTGCTCTGACTCAGCATGGGCAGGGGCAACTGTGAAGATGGCCAATCCCATCCCATACGGACAGGGGCAGCCACCAGAGAGAGTGGCAAACAGAGCGTGGCAGGTGAGAAGGGCACGGCACAGCAGTTTACACTGCCGTTTGCGCAGGTAGGTTGCCCAGGCGGGGTGTGCGGGCCTGGCCCGGCCGTGGCAGCCACCCGGAGGAAATCCATCGCCAGAGGAACGCGGTGACCCAGACGGTGCTCCTGCTCAGGCATGCGGCTGGCCGGCTCTGCGGCTGCAGGGAGGGCCTGAGCCTGTCACTCCGACCCGAGGGCCGCAGAGACAGCGCCTGGGTGAGGGGGGACCTGGGCATGGGCTGC
>NW_010268986.1:30626-30969 GCF_000690775.1 Eurypyga helias
CCCCCACCCCTGAGGCAAAGGCCGATGGAGGTCCCACAGCCAGCAGTGGATCCCAGATCCTCTTGCCACCAGGCAGACGGAAGGGCCTTAAGAGAGGGAGAGGAATGGACATAGGTCCCTGCTCAGAGAGGTAGGGGCATCCCCTCCTGCCCTCCCTCCCCTTCCCAGCTGCCCCTGTGGAACAGACACGGGGCTCTGGAACTCGAGGGCCAGGCAATTGCATATGGAGAGGAACATCCATGCAGGGAGTTGCCCATCCATCAGCTCTACACGTTACAACTGCTTCTGTTAAGAAAAGGAGGGGCATCATCATAGGTAACTCCCTTCTGAGGGAAACAGAGGG
>NW_010268987.1:0-3991 GCF_000690775.1 Eurypyga helias
GGCAGGAGGAGCTGCAAAACGAGGGGAAGGAAAACCCGTCCGAAGTGCTGGAATGCCTGCGGGGGTGCTGCTTTCCCGTACCGAGCTGCCTGAGCCGTCTCCTCCTGGCCGAGGACGTACCTCGGCCGCGGAGCTTGCGGGTGTCGTGGCACTGGCCGAAAGTTTCGGTCGGGCTGGGCGGGTGGCTGGAGCCTGGTCCGGCTCTGAGCGAACGCGGAGCTGAGCTGACGTGCTGACTTCTTCCCTGCCCGGAAGTAAGAAAGCGAAAATGAACGCCTGGGGTTTTGGTAGCGTTTTAGTGTCAGAGGTGTGCTGGTGGAAACGAGGAGCCTCTCTGCAAACAGCAGTGGCACGCCATTTCTTTTTGGTGCTGTCATCTGTAGGTCTAGAATATTTGTCATTCTAGCGTTGAAGAAGCGGGAATAGAGACAGAGGTGTTCGCCGAGGCTGTGACCAGCCCTGCTAGGCGAGGTAAGCAGTAGTCTGTAGAGATAAGCTAGGGTGCCACTTCTGAAGGGAGGAAGAGTAAGCTGTTTGAATGGGCTCTGCTGGGGTCCCCTTCATAACGTGTGTACAGGAAAACGGCAATAAAGGTGCCTCTTTCTGGCAGATCTGGGCAAAGTAAGGTAGCATAAGAGGAGTAAGACAACAGATGCGTGTGCAGTGGCCCCTCCTGGCTCCGTTTTGGATGTGCGTTCTGCAGTATCAGCAAAAACAACCAAAGAAGTGCAGGTTTTTTTTATATATCTGTTCATACAGCTGCAGGTGTGAACCATCCTCAAGGTATTCCTTACCTACAATTCCATTCTGAGGTACTCATATATATGAATCAAGTTTTGGAAGCTTCTCCTGGAGCATTTTGCATCTTGGACTTTTTTGTTTCATGCTTCTCTTTTCAGAAATGGTGTTGTTACTTGGTTTTATCTCTGCACTGATTTTTCCTTAAGTTAGTCAAGACATTTATGGGATATTTGCAATGTTCAGTCTCTCTGTGAGGACTTAACACAGCAACAGCACATGTAGCTGCTGGAGAGAAAGTGGTAGTCCTTGATCTGTAGCAGTGAGGCCTGATATAGCAAATTTAGTATAGATTATGTGCGTCTTACTTGAAGAGGTTGAGTTACTACGTCTTTTCAGCGAAAGTGTGTAAAACTAATTGTTTGTTGTGCGTACTTAACAAAATCTTCAGTTATTGTATAGTTTCTTCTTTCTCTTCAGAGAAGACAAGCAAAATATTTAATGCAAAATACGGAACAGTCTGTAAATGTTTTGGGCAATGTCTATACATTGCAAAAAGATCAAAGCTTATCTTCCCAGCCCAGTAGACTTCTGGTGGTTACTCTTGGCAGCTTATGCTTCTGTGAGGCAGCTCTTAGCAGATTAAATGCACATTAGTTCCCTCACTTAAAAAAAAAAAAAACAACAGCAACACAAACAAACAAAAAACCCCCATGCACATGAGCTCCCTCACATTAATTTTTTTAACACATCTCATGGATTTTTTTACTCTGAAGTTTTGATATTCAGCTGTTGGAATTTTTAATGTATGTGGAACTAGGTTTTGGAATTTGCTATTTCCTCTTCAAGCAGTTTTAATATTTTAGATGCTTTAGTATATCTGTAAATTCCTTTTTTTCTCATTACAGTGCCTTTGTACTAGAATAAAAGTAGATTTTCCTTTACATAGTCTGTTTACTTGCTTAGCCTGAAAATTGGTGTATGAAGCTACATCTAGCTGTGAGATGCCCAGAACCACTGTGTAGCATTGTTGAAGCATCACCTGTAGAGGTTTGTTTTTTTCCCGTAGTCTACTGCATGATGCTTTCACTTGTATTTGCAACTTAAACTCTGTTTAATGGTGTGTACATCTGCAAGATTTCTTTAATTTCTTTTGGAGGACATAGAAATTGCATTTCTCTATCTAAATGCCACTAGGTGTTAGTAGTAATAGCAGTAGACCACTCTCTTTGTATGGAGACTGTGATTGATTAGTAGTTCCCTACCCTTACAGTATATCTGAAGTCTACTGATAAGTTTATTGACTTCCTAATTACTGAAATTGTGGAACTAAATAAAAGAAGTGCTATTTGTTTTTTGTGTTAACTTTTTCATGCTTGTCTGCATGCTCTGAAAGTGTTTCTATTACACTGTGTTTTCATACAGTTGTTATTTGTCGTAATAAACTTGCCAGATTTTACATAAATCCTAAATCCATTCAATATTTAGTAGTGTTTAAAAAGAGAGGTTTTTTCCTGCCTGTAGCAAATGGCCAGTGTGTTTGGGATGCTAGGCACTGCACAGGTGCTATATGTCTTAAATTTTAAAAAGTATACTTTTTTTTTTATGCTTCTGAATGATTAAATACCAAAGGGAGTGGTTTTTTTTACATGCTGTAGGGAACAAGTTATGTCCTTGTGATATTTTATAGCTAGCTTGTTTAGATTAAGATTGGTAACCTCTTGGTAGACTCTGGATATATGTATAAAAACTATATACTTTTGGCTTTCGTAATTTGGGGAGCTTTATTAATGACTTACTAATGAACATGCTTAACATTCATTTCAGTTTTGCATAATGAGAGAATTCAGCATGCCATATTAAAGCTACCCAAATGCAATCCGTTTAGTAAAGTTGTGCAGTGACACTACTCCGAACAACACTCATGAACACAGTAGTAACTACAGAAATATTGTGAATTTTTTTTTTCCCATTTAAAAAACCCCTCAGATCGAAGGGTAGAAATGCAGACTGTATCAATGCTAAGCAAAGATATGATGTCTGGAAACAGACTAACAGCTGAGAGAGTTGCAAGAGCCAATGACCTGAAATATAAAAAGCAGTGCAGAAAGGAGAATGTAGGATGGCCTATACAAGTGAAAAAGTTAATTTGAACATCTAAGGCCAGTACTCATTAAAGAATGTAACGGGGAAGGCAATAATATTCCTGAAGAGCTCCATCAGTATAAAGCAGAATTAAAAGCAGTTGTGTTAGACAGCCATCAAGGAAAGCTGTTGAATGGCTGATGCTGGGAAGCAGTGTTTTGAACCTATTCTTGTTCTGGTCTTCACTTAAAAAGATAGTTTTGATGAGCTGCCTTAGCAAATGTAATGTAACGAGAAGTACTTAGGTGCTAACACATTTGTGTAATTATCTCACCTAACCTGTTTATCTAAGTATTCAGATAAGCATTCAAAAATATCTAACTTGAGACCTTTTGAAGTTATACTTCAAATAGTTGAAGCAATGTGAGATTGACAGTTGTCTTTGAGAAGGGAGATATCATTGAGGTTCCAAAGACTATCAGAGACTAAACAGTTGTTTCACCAACGTCCATGTTTTCTTTTGACTGGGTCTAAATAACTTTTCAGTGTCTTGGTCTGTCCTTGAAAATACTTAATTCACTGTTGACTTGGCACAGCTACTTATTAGGTAATGTCTCAAGCATATCTTAACACAACTTGTTATTGGAATAGCGGGTGTCTCTTACTGGGGCAGTTATGTTGGTGTGCTGGTTTTAGGCAGGAGCGAGCTCCTCTCCTGCACAGAGCTGGCTTGCCCTGTGAAGCTGAGAGATTTGTCTCGTTCCATTGGTACGTCAGGCTCAGCGGTCAGGCTGGGTGTGCACATGTGCTCTTGGGCTCAGGGACTGTTCGCAGTTTTGGGACCTGGTTCTGTGTTGGTCAGTGTGTGGCGAGCTACTGTATCATATGTTCTGATTTCTACTGTTTTAATTACTTAGTAGTAATACTGTTAGTATCACTGTAATTTCCATTTATATTATTAAATAATTATTTAAACTTTATGAGCTTTCCTTGTTCGTGTTACTTTTTTTCCTCCTTTCTCTTCTTGCACTGCAGGAGGGGAGGGACGTGATTGAGCAATTGAGTGGTACTTAATTTCCTGGTAAGGCTAAACCATAACGTTTGTTAGGATGATACAGGCAGGTAATTGACACAAATTTTTGAGCACACAAGCACTTTTTTGGTGTGG
>NW_010268987.1:4016-28400 GCF_000690775.1 Eurypyga helias
CCCCTTTCTGGCTACGCTCAGTATAATGAAAGTGGACTACTTCAGCATACTTGCCTTGTCTAGGTATAGCAGGTGCCATCCCACCCTTCTATATTAGTAATTTTAATTGACTGAGGACTGAAGGATATCTAGTAGTTTCTGCTGCCTTTTATCACCTGTTTGACAATGTCAGTAGAGGAGGTATTTGGCAGATGCTGTGATCCTCAAAGATTTACACCTTGTCTCCAGAAGGTATGCTTAAACAGAAATAATTAACAGCACAAACACAAGTGGGAAACAACTGGCAAAGGCAGAAGTTTGTATAAAGCGATCAAAGGGGTTCACAAGCTGACAATGATGTTGCCAAAAAGCAGAAATTCTGTTAAAATATGTGAGCAGGAGTGTTGGGTACTGCTGAGAGAATATCTGAGGTATTTTCAGTTTCTGATGCCTATCATCTTTCATGTCTCTCTCCCACCTGCCTTCTCTGCCCCACACACAGCCCCCCCTGTTTTTATTTGTAACACAGCAGAGATGTGGTTAATACATAGGTTAAATCTGCAGGATTTTTATAAGGAATATTTTTTTTTCACCCTCTAACTTCTGTTGACATCCATAACAAAATTTCAGTTAGGCCTCTTTTGGTAAAATGGTTTACTGAATGTTACCTTAGTTTTCGAGCTAAGTCCTCGGTAGTAGATGTCGGTTCATGCACTCAAATTCATGAAGTTATTTTGAGTATCTAAAAACTATATACCTATTTCTTCTAGTATTTTGGCAAGTATTTGGTTTTGTTGACTTACTTACAATGTCCAGATATCAGTAAAGCTAAGAATTTGCTTTTATTATATAGCCTAAATAAATCCTAGAGCGTGCTATAGGTATTTATAAACATTCTGGCTTTTATTGTACTTCTGGCTGTTAACCTGCATGTTTAACCCCAGATATTTATACAACTCCAACCTCATGTATATACAGTTTCAAGGTTGCTTAGTTGGGCATTTTTTAAGCTATCAGATTGGGTTTTATCTGGATGCGTTTCTGTTGTCAAAGAAATATCCAACTGATCCCAGAATGGGACACACCCTCCCCAACCCCCCCCAAAAAACCCCCAACCTAACACTCAACACCACCCACCCTCTGACCCCCCAAGAAAACCACCGAACAACCCAACAAAACCAAACAATCAAATCTTGATGTATTTTGAAATTCTTGCAATTAAAATCCATTGGCAGTGCTTCAGAACAGTAAAATTCAGTAGCTATGTAACAGGCCTTTTCCCCCTTCTGCTTCTGTTTGCAAGGGCTTCTCCCGCTCCCCCAGCAGAACAGGCAGGACTCAGTGCAGCTGCACTTGGAGCTGTGTTTCATTGCAGGTGAAACAGATGAGTGAGTGGAGACTAAATTTTGGCAGTGAAAGAGAACAATAATGCGGTCAGTTACTGCGTTGTGAATCATGAGTGTTAGGATTGGTTGCTAGTTGAGGTGTTGTGACTTCAGAAATAGTTCGTGTTTACTTGCAGCAGTGCTTAGTCAGTCTCTTTTTTTCACTCTCAAGTGTAGGAAAAAGAAAAGTTGTATGAATGTACAAAACATAGTGCTTCAGTGGTATTGTTTTGTTTGTTTTGATAGTCCATTCACAGTGGTCAAACCCTCAGTCAAAGTTTTGTAAGTCAACTGAGATATTTTAGTGTATGTATTACAGTAATTTTATACTAAAATTGAGATGATTGAAGTTTTACTGATTTCTGTCTTTTCCATTGTTTTTAACTAAAATCTTTCGACTTACTATTTATAAAATCATAAGTATAGGGAAAACAGTGAAGAAGTATTTACCATACTTCCCAATCCCAACATCTCACGTAGAATTGTCAAAACCTTCTTGTTTGAGACAGTATTGATACCATGCTCTTTTGATTTTTGGTACACTGCCAATTACTTGCCATGAGTACAATTACAATTAGTGATGTCTTCTTGGAGAAGCAAATGCTTTTCCTTCCCTTTTTTTTTTTTTTTTTTGGTGTGTGCTTGACAGGGTGGTTGGAACTAGATGATCTTTAAGGTCCCTTCCAACCCAAACCATTCTATGATTCTATGATTATAATGAAAGTTTCTCTAATGAGTGTTAAAATGGGCTGCACAGGATCAGCTTTATCAGGGAATAAGTTTAGAGCAGAATTAAATCCAAAGGTGTATGAAAACTCTCACTTGTTATTACCTACAAAGACTGTGTAGATTAGTTTTAGTTACTAGAATAGTGATAAACTGCTGCTGGGAATGTTTTCTTTGATTTCCCCGCCCCCTCCCCTGTTGTAATGTTCCTGTCAATGTGTTTGTGTTTTAAGGTTTCAAAGCAGAACTACCAGCTCTCAAAAAAAATCTTTTTGCATGTAGTATTTCTCTGGCTGATGGTGGCATATGTTAGATGTATAGAATTCTACTGGAAAGTGATAATTGTTGCAATGAATAAATTAAATTATTAAAAACTTCAAAGTATTTTGTGAGAACTACAGGATGGATGGATTAGTTTACCTGATCAGCTCTTCCACAGCAGTTCAGCAACTTGAGACAACTGTTCTAATGAATTAATTTTTGAAGTTAGGTTCCAGTTTCCCAAAATTGGTGATACTTTGAACAGCAGTATATAACTGTCTCCCCATATATTTGGCCATTTCCAACTTGCATCCCCAAAAAGAAGGCATTATTGTGTCAATCAACTCTCTTTTGCAATCTCAAGTTGCATTCCTTTTCAGGCCTGTAATCTGCTTCTGGTTTCCTGAATCTCATTTATGCCCCTGCTCAGCAATATCAGGTGTCTGTTCCAGCTGCATGTGTTAACACAATACAACAATTCAAAGGGAACCATTGCTGGTGTTTCATCTGTCCTGTAGAACTTACAGGAGACTTTGGTTCGGTCTATGTGCATGTTTTAAGTTTTGAGTTTCCTGATCCCTTCCAATGTTCCCCTATTACGGCAAATAACTGATGTCAAGTATATTGTAAAAACACATCTTGCAATTTCACATTTTCTGAGTTTATGGGGCGCTGAATTTATTCTTGTTAAACATTTAAAAATTAGATGATTCCTATAAACTTTTATAATCATATCGTATGTTATAGTCACACTGCCAGCTCATGTCCAGCTTTTCATCCACCAGTATCCCAAGTCCTTCTCCTCAGGGCTGCTCTCGATCCATTCTCCACCCAGCCTGTCCTTGTGCTTGGGATTGCCCCAACCCAGGTGCAGGACCTTGCACTTGGCCTTGTTGAACTCCATGAGGTTGGCAGTGGCCCACCTCTGCAGCCTGTCCAGGTCCCTCTGGATGCCATCCCTTCCCTCCAGCGTGTCGACCGCGCCACACAGCTTGGTGTCGTTACCAACCTTGCTGAGGGTGCACTCGATCCAACCGTCCATGTTGCTGACAAAGGTATTAAACAACAACATTCCCAATACTGATCCCTGAGGAATGCCACTCATCACTGGTCTCCTTCACTCAGACATTGAGCTGTTGACCACAACTCTTTTTGAGTGTGACCATCCAGCCAATTCCTTATCCACCGAGTGGTATATCTGGCAAATCCATGCCTCTCTATTTTAGACACAAGGAATTATCCTAAATAAGATAAGGCTATAAATACAGCTTGCAAATGTAAGATCTTTTGAGGGCTAAAAATTCGCTCTAAATCTATGCTATATTTCCACAAGCATAGGAAGCAGATGGTCGAGGGAAAATAAGCAAAGTTTTAATTTTAAAATGGGTCCTTACAAAATGTGACAGTAATTTCCACATTTTTATTTTGGAGAATTTTAAGTTCTTTTCTATGGACATGCAAGCTCCATGAGAAAATCTTGGATATTATTTTGTAGCATGAATGAACATGATCTTTCATGGATCTTGAAAGCATGGATCATGCTTTCAAGAAGCACAGGTCAGGGACCACTGACTCAGACTTCAGGATGTTTAGCGTGCATCACAGTTACTTATTGTAGTTTTATTTATTGGCTTCTTTGCTTTTAGGAGCCGTAGCACTGAAGAATCTTGAAATAAAAGAAAATGCACTGGTAAGTTAGTGAAAATAAAACTGTCGAGAAAACGGTTCTTGAACAAAGTTTTGGATTGTATGTGCTTTTTTATTCTTATTTTAGGATATGCTGTCTTTCAAGTGAAAAGTTACTGTTTTGCCTTCTGTGCACTTGTGTGGGTTGTCTTATTTGAGATTAATTAATTGTAAAGGTGAATATGTTTGCTGGCTTTTTTTTTTTTTTAAACCAACCTCTTGGCAATTGCTAAAAGAATGTGTTGAAGTCAAAAGCAATACTGAAAGACTACTTTTTTTTCCTGATAGCTCATGAAGCTAGAAACTTGCTCTTGGGAACGTGTTTAGTCTAGCATGGCTTAACAGTCTAAATCGGTAACCAAACGCTTGCTTGTTCTGTTATATTGGATGGATTGTTTTAGTAGTTGAAAGGTAAATTTGTTGTTAAAGTTATCTTTTTTTTTTTCCTTCTAATGGGAACATTTCACAAGTTGCTGAAATGAACTTAAATATTTTAAAACTTTTTCAGAGTCAGCTGGATGTGCCATTTAAAGTTAAAGCAGGACATATCGGTAAGTTACATTTTATTGTACATCCATGCAGGAGTTACTAAAGATACTACTTTTCCTTGCAAGTGGCTCTATGCACCTTAAGTAAGCAATTTTCTTTGTTTTCTTGCATGTTTTGTATTCTGTGAAGTTTGTGTATTTTGGGGAAAAAAACCTGTTTGAAGAAGCTTCTTTTCTTTAGCTGAACTGATTAAGTTAAAATATACTGGAGTCTTGCCTAATCACTTCAGTATTGATAAGAAGAGAATCCAACACAGGAAAGATGAGCAGCTGGGCAAGACTGGATCTCATCCCTTGTCTTAGCAAGACTCCATAACTGATTTTGCCTTCCACTTCCCTTTCTATCCTTCCCTGTTATTGGTAATATAAAAAGTTTTCTCTTTGCAGGTGGATTGTCCTATAAAAGTTAGTGATTTCTTAAAGTGAGACTAAAGCCATAATTTTTCCTTTAAATCTACCCTAGAACTGTCACATTTTCAGTCACATTTTCCTGTGACTGATTTCATAATTTATTAAAATTGGGACTTGTGTGAAGAATGAGAGGTGCTGTAACCTCAGGGTCCCCATGTTCACAGAACATACACACTACTTCAAGACTCCCTTCCACAGAAAAAGAAAAATATGTATTTAAAAAGTGCTGCTTTTGGGAATATTTAGCTGACTGATCATATATGAGCTTCCCATGACTCTTGTTTATGAGGGTGCTACAGTGGCTTTGCAAGGAGGGAGGGGTTGCTGTTAAGAAGGAATATAATTCAGAGGAGTAAGGAGAGGCCCTTTAGACTTAATAGTTCAGCTCATGGAAAAATTTGCTTCATCTTCTCTTGTGTGCAGTGTAAAACAAAAACCCAAAGGACATCTGACTCAGATGCACTGTTGTTTTTGTCCAGTATAATAATTGTTCAGAGATTTTGTGGATAATGTTGATTATCTTTCTAATATTTTTTTCCCCGGTCAACTATGTAACTGTATACCTCAACCTTTTCCTTTTTTGTTTGTAGGTCAACTTAACCTACAGATTCCATGGCAAAACCTTTATACTCAACCTGTTGAGGCAGTTCTTGATGGAGTTTATTTGCTTATTGTGCCCACAGCCAGTAAGTTAATGTAGAGGGGGAAGAAAATACAGATTGGTGGGATTTCAGAATCATCTGGAATGGGTTGATACTAATACTTCCCGGAGAGGGTGGTGAAGCACTGGAACAGGTTGCCCAGAGAAGCTGTGGATGCCCCATCCCTGGAGGTGTTCAAGGCCAGGCTGGATGAGGCTTTGAGCAACCTGGTCTAGTGGAAGGTGTCCCTGCCCATGGCAGGGGGTTGGAACTAGATGGTCTTTAAGGTCCCTTCCAACCCAAACCATTCTGTGATTCTCTGATTCTATTTCTATGAGCTTTATTCCTAGTAGATACTCCTAGTCAATACAGTTAGATAATGGGAATGAGGAAGTTTTCAGTAGTTTACATTTAGTCACCTAAATTTCTGCTATTATGTAACCACTAACAAAATGTGAAAACTACTGCTTTTGAAACAGCATATTTCAAAAATGTGTAAGGTTTTTTTTGTATTATACCTCTCTACACTGTGTATTTAGGCATCAAATATGATGCTGAAAAAGAAGCCAGGCAGCTTTTGGAAGCAAGACAGAGGGAATTGCAAAGGATAGAGGAAGCAAAGCAGAAAATAGCTGACCAAGGTAAGAGTGGGAAAAGCTGATTGAAGTGATGCTATGTATTTCTTTATTTTAGATTCCTGTTTTCCTCTTGATACTTAAACCTATTAGTTACTGACTTTTTTTCAGGTGTAGCTGCAATCAGTATTTCAGAACAGGCATCCTGAAAATAAAAACGTTTAAGAACTGATGAGAGCTGATCTAAAAAGGCTTTTGAAATACTGCATGCTTGTCTTATATGTTGCCTGACATTTTCTTTCATAAGAACCAATTTAACGTTGTTTCCAGTAGCAAAGAATTCTCAAGCTTACATCTTTTTAATGATTCTGTTTAATTTTTTCTTTGATACATGTTAAGTCTTATCTTAAATTCAACTTGAAGTACTTTCAAGAAATCTGTGTTTGCCACCTTGAATATCAGTGGGTACAAGTCATACTTTTGAGATACCTGATTCTTCATGCAACAGGAACAAAGCTGAAGCCATCTAATCTGGGGATATATATGTGTTAGATTATACTGAAAGGACAAGCTTTTATACAAATAAAGAAAAATTAAATAGAAAACTTAAATATCTATCATACAAACTGTGTTTCTGTTTTTCCTGTTGTAATTTTAAAAGTTCTTTAACACAATCAAAATATGAAATTATTTTCCTTTAACTTAGATAAAGTGAAAGAAGAGAAACAAGACACTTTTGTAGAAAAACTAGTCACTCAGGTCATCAAAAATCTTCAGGTGAAAATTTCCAACATCCATATTCGCTATGAAGATGATGTAAGTACTTTCGTATATCCCAGAATAAGGGGTTGTTCACTGTAACATGAAGTTAGGAACCTGGCTGATTTATTGTCTCCTATTTGCTTTTCACATTGAAAGAATCCTAGTTAAGTTTGGAAATTTTAGTCTTAAAATTAAAAATGAAAACTGACAAAAAGGTCATACCAAAGCCTTAAGATATTTATATGATTGCATACACAGATGATATAGTTGTCAGATCTTTAGCCAACAAGAAAAAATAATATAGCAATTTGCTTCCAAATCTAAATTTAGGGCATAAGATAATCCTTTTTTGGTATTTTCCCCTTGCTCTATTAGATCACAAATCGGAATAACCCCTTGTCATTTGGGATTTCACTTCAGAATCTCAGTTTGCAGGTAACGTCATTTTTTATCTAAAAAGCATGTTGATGTATACAGAGTTGTGTTTCTGTGTATTACTATGTTGTCTGGTAACATACTGTCTAATGAAAGTATACCTATAATCATGAGCAGTGCACAATGGTAACTGCTTGGTTTATCAAATCTAGCATAAATATTGTGGCAGGGGTACCATTAAAGACAAAGTGCTATCATTAAAACAGACCTTGGGAGGAAATTCTTATTCTTCTGCCTGCTGCATTTTGTGGTTGCTAAGTACCAGACTTTGCTGGATTTGGGCTATTCAGAACATGTGAATATTTTACAGAAACTGCCATGATCTCCAGGAAAGGGAGTTACTACTTGATACTGGAAAGGAAAAAGAGGATGGCATCTTGTTTCAAACTGGAGCTCAGTTCTATCATGATCTGCAAGCTCTGCTTTAAAGTGTTAATAGTAATCATTATAGACTCTGTAATTTTTTTTTTTCTGGAGGACTACCTAATAGCAGCAATATGCTGATTCTCTTGAGCTGTTCTGATTTAGTAGCTTTCGCTGTGTAACTGGTAATCGTAAAGAAAATATGTCCAAGTAAATGTTACTTTCTTGAATGAAAAAGTTGTCATACGAATACTTGTTTCTAACACATTGGGAGTTTTTTGCCAGCCCCTTCCCCTAAACAGTTTTGCACAGTGAAAAAAAGCTTTGGTATTCTTACTACTTCTCTCTTGAAATGGATATTAGTCTTGAAGTGTAATAGCATGTAGTGTTTCTGTTGGGTTCATACTAAAATGCAATTCCAGAATTACACAAGAATTCTAGTCTCTTGTTCATCTCTTTCTGAAAACAATCTGCAGTACTGAAAACAGAACTTTAAAGAATCTTTCAGTTCTTGTGTGCAGCCTGTCAGTCACTGCACGTATACATGTGTATTTTGTTGGGAAGGAGGTAGCCATATCAAGTTTCCACTTACAGTAATGGCTTAATCATTTTAAATCAGAAGATGCATCCCTTCCTGTCTCCGACCCATCGGGTCATGAGATCTCCTCATTAATATCTTCTTGGCCCTGTTGGTGATTGGCAGCACTGGGAGCCTTACGCAGAAGGAGCTGAGACCTTCTGATCCTCTCTGGAGCATGACTGGGCAGTAGCCCCTAGCTCCCTAGGTGCCTGCTGGTGTGGTGGGTATTCCTGGCTGATTGGTGCCTCCAGCTCTTCCCCGTTTGCCCAGAGAAGCTGTGGATGCCCCATCCCTGGATGTCTTCAAGGCCAGGCTGGATGAGGCTTTGAGCAACCTGGTCTAGTGGAAGGTGTCCCTGCCCATGGCAGGGGGGTTGGAAGTAGATGGTCTTTAAGGTCCCTTCCAACCCATCCAGTCTATGATTCTACGGTGTCCTGTTATTTTCAGTGGGGTTTAATTATGGTGATGTTACTCTCTTTTTTTTTTTTCCCTGTATGTTTCAGTGACGACAAAATGTTGGTGTATTATAGATACTAGAATAACTTTCTTTAATTCTTATTTTAGACCTCAGATAAGAATTGGAATCCATGTTTACATGACGAAACTGCTAAGTTGTTCTACAAGGTACAGTATAAACTGTATGCTAAAGAAGGAACTTGAATTC
Source organism: Eurypyga helias (assembly GCF_000690775.1). Classification (NCBI taxonomy): domain Eukaryota; kingdom Metazoa; phylum Chordata; class Aves; order Eurypygiformes; family Eurypygidae; genus Eurypyga; species Eurypyga helias. The sequence goes on from NW_010268987.1 coordinate 13,033, forward strand.
AGCTTGTTTTATTAACAGTTCTTTCCACAGAAAGTGAGATCACAAAAACGTGTAACTGTATAGGCTCTGAAATAAAAGGATGTATAGCCTGCAAGAAACATTGAATATTTTTATTCATCCAGACTTTGTGAAATCCAAACTATTAATCTAAAATTCATAGATATTAATACGTATGTTCTGTTGTATTTTCAGCTTGTACGGCTGGATAACCTTTTTGCTTACTGGAATGTGAAATCAGAGATGTTCTATCATGGTGGTTGTGAAGAATCGTTGGTAGGTCAATGTGGCTGTTTAGTCTGGCAGGCAGCTAAACACCACAGAGCTGTTCGTCATGGGTTTTCCCCCCTACCCTGACAGTGGGATGGGGGAGAGAATCAGGGTGGAGGGAAGGGGTAGAATTCATGAGCTGAAATAGTTCAATAGGACAGAAAAAGAAGGAAAAGTAATAATAGTGATAAAAGAATATGCAAAAGTGATGCACAGTGCAATTGCTCATTTCCTGCTGGCTGATGCCAAGCCAGTTCCTGAGCAGCAATCCCTCTAATTTATATACTGATCATGAAGTCATATGGTGTGGAATATCTCTTTGGCCAGTTTAAGTCAGCTGTCCTGACTGTGTGCCCCCAAACCTTTTGTGCCTCCCCCAGACCCTCCAGCTCCCCACCACACCCAGGGTCCTGTCTGGCAGGGCAATATGAGAAGCTGACAAGTCCTTGACTTAGTGTAAACATGGCTTAGCAACAACTAAAACCTCAGCGTGTTATCAATGTTATTCTCATCATAAATCCAAAACATAGCACTATAACAGCTACTAAGAGGAAAATTAATGCTATCCCAGCCAAAACCAGGACAGTAAAGCATGAGATAATGCATCTTGTATTCTAGTTCATACTCTGAAGGATGCAGCCTGGTTCACATTCATTTGTCCTTCAATTTATGTCAGTGTCCTGGCAAATTGTCTTGTTACTAGTACATTTTTTAGTAAAAATAGTAAATGTTAAGGTGTTTATGTGTTGGAAATAAAGCACTCATCTTAGGATGTCAAAAAAGTCCTTTGCCAGCTTTCAAATTAGATGTATTATATGGCCATCTCACTGTGCAGTGATTTTTATTCACTGAAAATAGAAGCTTAATCTGTTGATAAGATGAATATTTTGAATTGTACTGTGTATCAGAGGAATGATCTGAAACCTGTATTAAAATGCTAACATTTTATATTTTAAAACTATCATGAAATAAAATGCAACTTACTTTTAACTCCACTGTGTATGTAGGTTAATTTAAAACTGGGAGTTGCCAGCCACAATGTGATTCCAGAAGGTTATGATTTTGGTAAGTGGCATTTTATTTGTATTTGTAATGTGCGTGTATACTTCTAATTTTTAATGCAAAAGTTGCTATTTTGGCTGTTATTTCAAAAATCTTAATAAGGAGTGCAGTTTTGTTCTCTTGTAGGAATGTCTCTGACAGTGAATACTGTGCCATATCTGTAGCCTTAAGGCTTTGACAAAAGTCTTAAGTCCTGTATCATTGTAATGGAATGTCATACATAAATCCTCATTGTTCACATCCATTGCTAATTCCTTATTTTAAGTTTTGTGTATCAGATTGGTGTGAGTAACAGATTAATCTTTTTGAGCTCGCTTGCCTTATATGAAGTGTTTCTTTTTTCATTAGGGATGGAAATAGTAATCTCAAAACTCTGAAACATCAACTTCTTTGTGTTGCCATATTTCAAGCTGTGTTGCTTAGTCTGGTCCAAAAGTTTTCTTGGTTCTACTCAAATGTGGTGGTTGTTTACTTTTCATTGTATGGAAAATGCCTAGTTTTAATTTCTTATGTGCATCCCTATGATTGTGTAGTAACTGTTTACAAGGCAGAATCCCCCTTGAAGTGGTATGGGTTTTTATTGCTGCCTTTGCCTGAAACAGGGAGCCTCTTGTGTCTGTTTATTTGACTGCCAGGAAACTACTTAGTAATATATTCTGATTTCTGACTTACTGTTTTTGGTTGCTAGCTTTGACTCTTTTTACAAGAAGATGAGTTTAAACATCATCAGTTTTTAGGTCTTAACATAGAAGTTCACAATGGTTGTATGCAAAATTGCAGGATTCAGGATTTACATTCTTAAGTGCCGTAAGATGCAGATATATAAAAAATTGCATCATGCTGATATTCTGTGGTAAACTGAAATTATGGTTCTTTTAGAGCAGCTCTTCAAATTGAGACATTGATAGAAAGGTAGTAAGCACAAAGTCTGCTGATGTCATTTGGTCTAAATGCAGGCATACACAGAGGAAGGATGAAAAATGAAACATAAGAAAGTAAATACAGAGAGAAAATTAATAGAAAAGCTACCATGTAAAATACGTAGGTAAAAATAAAGTAAACTTCACAAGAATTACAGGCCTTAAAATGAAACAAAGGTGGATTGGTGTATATGTGGTTTCACTGTGCAAAAATGTCTGTTTCCACTTGAATGAACCTTTACATGAGTTTTGAGTATTCGGTATGTTGATGGTCTAGCAGCATTTCTGTTGAGATCGAGGAATTTTATTTGATAAAAATACAATTTACACAAATTCAAGTAATACAGAAACTCCTATTGTTGGGTAAGTTGTGGAAACTGATGGAAAAAATTAACTAAATGTTGCTTCTGAAGGCTATATTGAATGCCCGATACTGCCAAATTGTGAAACAGAGGAAACGTTTCTGCTGTGAATATTTTTCATGTGATGTGCTTTGCTTTACATAGGAGCCATATTGATTTCTTCCATGCTCACTTGGATTTAGAAATGTGTAATGTTTGGTTTTATCTACTGTTGTGAGGTAATTTATCAAACAGTGAAAAACATAAGTAGCATTAAAAAATATCCTTATGGAATAAGGGTTTGAATCATAGTGAAATAAGTGCTGTGTTTGAAACTATATTGTGCTTTAAGTAGCTTATATTATAGCCAAAAAATTGGATTTGTTGCAAATAAAAACTAGTAATTGAAACGTCTGCCATGTAATACTGCATACAGGAAATGTTATGGAAATATTCCATAAATGTTGCCAGAATGAAACTGGAAATTCAGTATAGACTTTATGATACTTTAAGCTGCTTTGAAGAAGTCTTTGTGTTTTGAAGTCTAGCATTTTAAAATTAATAATCTGACATAACTTGAGCTCATAAATATTGTGTATCATTTATGGCAGTCTTAAATAATTTAATAGCACCTTTTATATCAACTTCTTTTTTTAGTATTCCGTCCAATTTCAGCTAGAGCCAAACTCCTTATGAATCCTCGATCTGATGTTGACTTTTCATCACCCAAAATGGATTTAGATGTAAATTTACAGGATATAACTGTGGAATTCAATAAGCCACAGGTACAGACTTTTTCTGAAGTTGTATGTAATGTTGTAAAAAAAGTTTGTTTGCAACTAACTTTAGTTAACTTTTAAGCAGTCTGAAATTTCGTAATAAACATTCAGAATCAATTAACATTTTAATCTTGTTCTTTTGTGTAAATTATTTTCTTTTTAAGGAGAAGCTTGATTTGTGGTATTTCAAGCCAGTAACAGCTTGAATAATTTCTCTTTTTTTTTTTTTTTTTAGTATTTCAGTGTTATGGAGCTTCTTGAGTCTATTGATATGATGACTCGAAATCTGCCATATAGGAAGTACAGACCTGATGTTCCATTGCACAACAATGCCAAGACATGGTAGGCCACTTCAGACTTTGAAAATAATCTTAGGTATTAATTTGAAATAATTACCAAGGGATTGTTTGTTGTTGTTGGTTGTTTTTTTTTTCTTTTTTATTAAGGAGGTTAGAATTCATCTCCTTCTGGAACAAAGTCTTCCCTTTTGTTTTTGTTTGTTTTTCTTAAGCTAGTAGTATTAAAAAAGACGTTGATGAGGACCTCAAACCAAAGGTGAGGACACAGTGTTTGAAAGCTTGCATTTGCTGTCTTAAAGACAATTATCAGAAACTTAAGCCTGATAGAATTTTAATACCCTAGTTGTGTTTTAATGAAGGAGACCACATTATATGCTAGGTACTATTACAAGAATATAGCAATTATCTAAAATTAGTCAAACCTTTTCGACACAGATGTCAGAGATTTGATTTCATATTATTTTTACAAATATGTTTTGGTTATTCACATACACCATATTCATATATTCGTAGGCACTTTATGTATAAGGTTACTTTTTAATTTTAGGAAATGGTAAGCCATCAACTTCATGTCAGGGAAAAAAGATAAGATCCCTATGTTCCTCTACTGATCAGAAGTGTGATATTAGACATGGGATTTCATTCTTTCACATCTTGACGTTGATTTTAGTGGGAGTTTGCATAGCTCTAGATGTCTTTTCAATATACTAAAAAAAAAAGGAAACTATAGTTCATTTGTCCTTCCTTTTAGGTGGAAATACGTTATTTATGGCATCCTTGAAGTAAATGTTCAACCTAAGCTCCAAATGTGGTCATGGGAACATATTCGGCACCATAGGAAGCAAGTGAAGACATACAAAGAGATGTATAAAACAAAAATAACAGCAAAAAAACCTAATGAAGAAATTGTAAAATTGTTGGAGGTTAGCCATTTTCTATTAAAGGCTTAAATTCTGTTAATCTTGCTGTTTTCTTAAACCTAAATATTTACGTGTTTCAAAGTCAGTGCAAGTTAAATTAAAATATTCGGTGGCCAGACTTGCGACTTCATCAGTACCTTTCTCCGAGTAGTATTAACAAACATATTACATAATTTTTTTTAAATTAGTAACTATAATGAAGAATAACTTAAACTAATGTGCTTTTCTTTTCCATGTCTAAGTGTTCAGCTTGAGCAAATTAACTTGGGTTGCACTGCAAGAGTTGTTTGCTGTCACTTTCAGTAATACTGAGACATGAAATCTAATCAAATGGAATTGTCAGAATATGATTTCTCGCTTCCTTTCTAGGAATTTGAAAAGTCCTTGGATATTTTTAACATCACTCTAGCACGACAACAAGCAGAAGTTGAGGTAAAATGTCATTGTTTAAGTCAGTCTGAGAATAACTGCGACGTGCATTATTGTTCTAGTGATTGAATTGTGCATCATAGTCTTTGTTTTCCTTGTACTTCATGTTTGCTGTTATGAGGCATGGTTAGTTTCAGCTTGTAATTAAGCAAACATTAAATAGCTCCATATACTGCTTCTTCAGAATAACTTACCTGGGATAAATTCACTTCCAGTTTTGGTGAGGAAGACATATTGTGGAAAATATGGTCAAAGGATGATACAGTTAATTCAAGTTGGAAGTGATTGTACCCAAAGGTTCAGGTTTTTTCCCCTCTCCCTCTCCCCCAGCAGCCTAGACTATTACGTTATTCCTTTCTTTCCTGATTACTGTGTTATTTAGGCTGAACACCTGTACATGTAGTATGTTGACCTTTTGTTACTGTTTGCATCTGTTATTCAGAATACAGCAAATGCAGAATATATTTAAGTAGATAATCACAATTAGCAAGATAATGCAACTTGAGTAGTTACACTTAATTTGTTAGCCTTGTTTTTGTTAGGTTAGTGTACTGCTCAGTTTTCAGTGTAGTGTCAGAGAATCATTCCAGGAGAGTAAAATGATGCTATGTAGGTTTTCTGAAGTCTGTCAAGTGGTCTTTCTGCATTAGTAATAAATGTGACTAAGCAGAATATGAAGTTTAGAATCTGAATGTATTGATAATTAAACTTCATGAATGTCAGTCATGTCTTACGGGAGTGATTGAAATATATTTGATTTTTTTGAGTCTATTAAGTATGGTATGAACGTAATTGCTGCAGCTATAGATACGGTGCTTCTAAATCAAAACTCTGAACAGGAATCCATAAATGTGATTTTCCCCTCCCCCCCCTCCAAGTTGTCTGTTATGTAAACCCAGATTTGGATGCTTGCATGATCATTATCCAGACTTTTGCAGAACCAGAAGACACATTCATGTCCCTCTCCTTCAGCTGTTTGGCTGAATTGGAGTGCTTTTCATGAGAACAGTGTTTTTGTGGTGTTTTAGTTCTCATTAACTCTTGACATGTATTTATCTTGTACCAAATAGTTTCTTTTGGTTTTATCTTTTTCCTGCTACTTTTTGGAGGTTGAGGGAGATCCCAAAGAATTCTATTGGCCTGTAGGTGAATAGAAGTGACAAGTCCCTACAAAGATCTGACTTATAGCCAGCTGTTTTCCCTAATTATTTGGCAGAGGCAACTTGAGTGTTTGATTGCTGAGAGATCCTTGTCTCACACACTCTGGGTATCACATTCACCAGAGGATCTTTAAATTCAGGTCCTACCTGCAAGTGTTCATATTTTTTGGATCATATTAGTCATGAAGAAGAAGTATGTGTGGCCCACTACAGTTTTGAGAATTCCTCTGTCTCTTAGATCTCTTGAGGTTATTTAGCATTGCTTATATCAAACTTTCAGTAGTCAAATCTGGATGTAGTTTGCACTTTGTGAGGAGCCTGTATTGGAATCATGTAGTGATTTAGCCTTACCTGACAATTAAGTACTACTCAGTTGCTCTGTCATCTCTTCCTCCCCCTGCCAGTGAAGGAGTAAAAGTCAGAGGAAAAAAAACCAAGAAAAGCTCGTAAAAGTTGAGATAAGAACTATTTATATAGAACTGTATGTATGTCTTTTACACACACACACACACATATATATATATAAGGTACTTATATATGAAACTTACAGTGATACTAACAAAGCTACTACTACTAAGTAATTAAACCAATAGAAAATAGCACATGTGATACAGTATTTCACCACCTGCCGACTGACACACAGACAGATCCCAAAAGCAGTGAACAAATCTGAGTGGAGAGAAATCTCCGAGCCCAAAAACAGGGAGAAAAACCCCTGAGCCTGAGAGAGCATGGAGAAAAAAACCTGCCAACCCCCTAAAAAAAGAACCTGCTTCTCTGCTAATGGAATGAGGAACGACACAGCTATCAGCTAGCCCAAAAGCCTTAACGATCCTTCCCCTCAGGGCCACTTTTTCGCACCTTTCAAAACTGTGCATACACCCAGCCTGACCACTGAGCCTGACCTACCATGGAATGAAACAAAATCCCTGTGGGCTGACTTGTCCCTGCCTGAAACCAGCAGAAATCATCACTGGCATCAGACAGGACATCCTCTAGTTGTTGAAATAATGAATGTGGTTGAAAGCAAGGTTTCCTTACTGTTATATCAGGTCCAGCAATAGTCTTGCGTATTCCTTAGAGTAAATATTCTATTACAAGAGTAATGATTTTAAAAAATTATTATTATTGCTTTGGACATCTATCTTGAAATGAGAAAATACAGGGATCACTTAAAATTTGGCCTCTGCTGGCTATTTAATTGCTCAAATATGTATTTTTAATGATGCCTTTTAAGTGCATTGTTGCAATGCAGAACACTGTATAATGCTCTGGAATTTTTTTTGGTGGCAAAAGCTAGAGAGACAATCTGCTATGTAAGAAATATGTATGGGCTTAATCAGCCACCTTTTGCTTGCTCTTTTTGTTTGTAAAAGTGGTTGATTTTATGCAGGTAAGAATTGGTGTAATGATGCAATGACTTTGAAAGAGTTAGAAGAAAAAAACCCTGAAAAATAACATGTTGCCTTATCAGTGGCTGTATAATACTGTTTTGGTATGTTGGAGCATGTCTTGGGTCTGTATTTTTCTTAGGAAAATGAAGAAAGAAGCATAAAGAAAATAACTTGTTTGAGTCTTTTCTTAAATTTCAGGCAACTAAGGCTGGATTAAAAATCTACCGACCAGGAGTCAAGCAAGATGATGAAAATTCTGGTGGCTGGTTTAGTTGGATATGGAGCTGGTCAGGTGAAAAAAAGGATGAACAAAACCAAGAAGTAAAGGGTTCAAGTATGTTCATTTATTGGTATTGTTTCTGTTGCTAAAAATGATTTATTAGACCAGTAGGTCCCTAGCAATGGAAACTTGAATTAGTTTAATACTTAGGCTATTGGTTTTTTGACAATTACATTTTCTCTTAGCCTTCTTTTGCTGATGTTGTTAATTGCATGTTACAGAGGTGTCTTAAAATTCCTTTCATAGATCTTTCTGATCTGTATTCCATTTGTGCTGTCTCCTGCCACAGTTTTTGCATTTGTCTGCCTGGTGTACTGTGTATGGGGACCTGAAAAAAGTGCTAGAAAACAGTAGCAGTTTGGAATGTAAACAATTTTACTTCCATTAATTTTGGAACTTGGCTATTTCATGCAGTGTATTGGAGTTTTAGCCCCTTAAGTAGAAGGCACTTAGTAAAGGCTGTGGAACATGGAAAGTAAATAAAAAAGGCTACTTCTGTTGTTAGCTAGCTAGGAAATAGGTCAGAATAAAAGTATAACTGCATTTTAAAGCATGCTTTAGGAGGCTTAAGACTTTGCTTTAAACCGTAGAGTTTTTGCTTTTACTAATTCAGGATGATGTTGACAGTATCTACTCTATGTTATGGAGCTACCAGGCTCTGGAAAGTGTAATGGTATTTGCATTTTTCAGATACCTATACTGACTTTAACTAACCTCTGTCAACGTGACAGGTCTTGAAGAGCTGATGACCCGTGAAGAGAAGGCTAAACTTTATGCAGCAATTGGATATAGTGCAACAGCTGTGGATCCAACCCTTCCAAAATCAGTAGGTCATAACTGAACAATTGGTAGCTTTATCTACTCATAAAAATCTAAAGATGATAAGAACCACTTCTAAAATTACTTGAAGCTCTGTTTCTATATTTGAGTGTTACTCTGACAGCTTTGCTGGCTTTGTGTGTAACACTATCCTTAGTTGTAGTTTCAACAGAGTCGTTACAGAGCTTACTTTGGATATTCTGGAAGACTTCAGAAGGAAATTTTTCCTGCTTAAGCTAAAATAAAATCATAGAAGTAGTGTATTGTAGTTTAAGTTATGAAATGCATCGTACGGTCTTACAATGTTCAGAAACTTTTTAAGAAAGTGCACTAAGTGATTCACTGGAATCTTAAATATGAATGATAGCAGTTGAGGGAGAGAAGGTGAGTATAGAAGGAATGAGGTAGTTGAAGAACTGTGGTGAGGAAGAGCAACTTTTTTGAACCATTCAGAAATGGTCTGATAAGTCATCTTTGTCTGAGATACCATGCAGGGTACAATGGACTGCCTTTCAGATCTGTTAGAGGCTCTTTGTCTCAGAATGTGGTGTAGAGCTATCAAAGACATACACTCTTACTCTACTCCTGCCCCTTTGTAATGACTATTTGGGAATGACTTTCACACCAGCTATGATACATGCTATTTAGAGCACTAGGAAAATAGCATCAAACTGGCGTTTGTGGTTTTCATAATGTCATAAACTGTATTGAAAGGTGTATTAATATTTTATAATCCACTGTTGTTGTTTTTCCTAGTATGAAGCCATGAAGTTCTCTGTGAAGTTATTAAGCATGTCTATATCACTAAGAGAAAACAAGCAAACTCCCAAGCTGGTAGAATTTGCATTAGCTGGCTTGAGTACAGTATTTACCCAGCGACCAGGTGCACAAGCAATAAGGTGAACTTTCTCTGTCAAACTTCTTTTGCTGCTCATGAAATGATGGGTAATAGGAATTTTAAGGCTATGTTATGATGCTTAACTTCCATTTTTCATTGTCATTTCTTGTCCAGTTTGGGAACAGAATCATCCTGCAGCTGATGACAAATTGAATAGATACTGTTTACATGAATAAGTTTTCTCCATCTTCAGAATTTTTGTTGCCAATGTGGATTTTCTCCTTTTTTCATTGTATTGTTATTACAAGCAATCCAGTTACTAGCTTGTTTCTTGCTTTAAAAAGTTGCTGTTACTCCTTTTGAGACTTGGTCTGAGCAGGGTGTTCTCATAACCACCTGTGGATAGGCATTTAGCATGGCTGAAAAGTTCTTGAGTTTTCAGTTGAGCTTTTAGATTTGCAGAAGAAGGCTGTGACTGATGATTTTGGCTTAGTTTTGTGCTCTCCCAGTAGATGATGAATAGCAGTGATACGAAATACTTTACGTTAATTTCAAATGTAAAGACTTAAATTCCAGGGGAGGGTGGCCTTTCTGTTTTAAACCTTGTCCCCTCTGCTTCAGAACATGTTAGTATAGTCTATGCATGATGTTAAGACACTCTTGATCTTGTGAAGTTTTATGCATAACTTTCTGAATTTTTTTGCTTGTGGCTTTTCTGTTTGTTCGCCTGTGCATCTTAAATGGTGGTGTTAATGCTGTCCTACTGAGAAATGTGGAAGAAAATGTTACATTTTTACAGTGAAACACTTCCCTTGGAGTGTAGGGAGAGAAAGATCTTCCACTGAGAACTGTTAAAGAGGTGAACAGCAAACTGGGGCAGGGAACAAAAAAAATCCAACACTAAAAAATACAGAGTAATGAGGCTGTTCAACTTTGTGCTCCTCTTGTGGTGTTACTTTTATTCCTCTGCACTAGAACCATTTCCTCTCTGCTGTATCTCTCTTCCCCAGTATAAACTCTACCATGTAATTCCTGAGCTCATACTATGGAACTGCCATTTGCATGTGTCTCCCCTTCCCTGACACCTGTTCTAATGAAAAGTGTATGAAGTGAATAATTTGGAGCCCCTTTCTTATTTACTCAGGGGTGGCTAATAGACACAAAAGGTAAAAGAATGGAAACCAACACAGTGATATGTGTTATATCCTTAGACTAAGCTATTTATATTTAAGGTAGGGTAGAGATTTGTTGTTTGTTTGGTGTATTGGTTTTTTTGGTTTGTTTTCTGTCAGCTCATTCTTTATACTCTTCCCATGTCATTGTACCTAGCCAGGTGGATATTACATCTGAACTGCTTTACCTTTCTTTACAGATTTGAAACAAGAATTACCTCACTTGAAGTTACAGGCATGTCTCGAGAAAAGTGTATACCCTGTCTCCTATCTTCTCGAACAGTCTATTCAGATGAGAGTACCTCACTTCTAAGCATAATGTTTGAGACTAATCCTTTGGATGAGAAAGCAGATCAGAGGCTTAGAATAGAATCACAGCCACTGGAAATAGTATATGATGCAGTAAGTAAATATTTGTATAAGTTACAAATCTTGAAAAAATGTACTTAATAGTAAATTTGCCATGTATTATTTTTGCTTTATTTTAACAGATGACAATAAATAGCTTAGTGGATTTCTTCAGGCCTCCAAAAGAGGTACATTTAGAGCAACTGACATCAGCAACTCTGATGAAGTTGGAAGAGTTCCGTGAAAAAACATCAACAGGCAAGTGCTGCATGCTCTTCTGATTGTACACTTGGACAAACCTTAGATTCTAGGATTATGAAAAAATATTTTTCATATGGTGATTCATGGATCCAAAGTCATAGCTTTCTAACAGAACACCTAAATAAATTGAATTCTCATTACAAAGCACTTGTGCTAGGTATTGGATAATTTTATGTATCTTTTTCAACTTCATCTTCCTCTGTAAAATATGCTCCACACCCTGAGGTAGTATTTCAGTATTTATTCTGTTGTACACCATGCAGAGTTAAAAACAGTTTGTTACTATCAACTTGTCTGTTTTGTTCATCTGAGTATTTAAATGGACTTAATAGTCTCATTCTTTAAAAACAGTTACTGACATGTTAGTCCTCTAATGAAAGCCTGAAGTTCTTTCCAGAGTTGTTGCTTTTCGGGACACTATCTGACTTTGTATAGGTGTTTTCCAGTTTCTTCCCAGCTGAATGTTGATTTTTATCTGGATTGAATCAGACCAAGTCTCATAAACTGTATTTATCTGTCTTCTAGTTACTCAGCATTAAAGCCATTCCTGTAGTTTTCATCTCATCCTAGCTGTTTATCTCTAGAGGTATTATGTTTTGACACATGAATGAAAATGGTGAATACTTTTAAGACTAACACTGAGATCTGTGGAATTATTTTGTTCCAGTAAGGATGTCTGAGGCTTTCTAGATCAGAGGTGTGTCTAGTGCAGTGTCCTGTCTCTTGGCTGTGGATGAGAGGATCATAGAATGATTTGGGTTGGAAGGGACCTTAAAGCCCATCTAGTTCCAACCCCCCTGCTATGGGCAGGGACACCTTCCACTAGACCAGGTTGCTCAAAGCCTCATCCAGCCTGGCCTTGAACACTTCCAGGGATGGGGCATCCACAGTTTCTCTGGGCAACCTGTTCCAGTGCTTCACAACTGGATGCTAAGGGGAGAATTCATATATTCACTTTTTTAAAAGTGAAGGAAAACGAATTTTTTTTTAACCTCATTTAAATGTGTTAACCTCTTAATATTTAAATCATACATTTAGAAAATCCAAATAGTGATAAGTGAAAAGTTGGAGAACTCAGGCATAATGTATTATTTAATTGATTGCTTTTATCAAGTTATCAGGGATGAAATGAACCATCAGTTACATTTCTATTCATTAGTTCTTCAGCTGAACTGTTTAAAGATGAATGTGAGATTAATCATTCAAAGTTAGGTGGATCAACTTGCTTGTCTATTTTATCAGAAACTTCTCCAGGAATACTGCATATATTGATACCACAGTTCATTCCTGAGATTAATTTGATGAGAATTTGGTTAGATTCAATATGTTTGGTTCTGTGCTTATTACCACCGAATACTCTGGTTCTGATCATGATTTGTTTTTGTGGAAATGTGAAATCATGGTATGTGTCTATAATAATTTAGGCATAGTGTTATTTTTGAGGTATATCCAGTGATATTTACCTTCACAAGAATGCTGAGTTTCCCATGGTAATCTAAAAGCTTGTTCCATGCTTGATGGAAACTTCTAAAAATAGGCTGTGCATTGCTTGTAAAATCTTGGCTGAGTCTTACATAATTACCAGGGGAAGAAGATTTGATCTGCAGAGCGTTCTGTTGCAGGAACTAGGCTGATCTCAGAAGCAAAATTAAAAAACCTGGACAAATGCAAACCAAAAAAACCAGATTCATATCAATATAGTTACTATGTTCAGACTTAGTCCTTTTCAGGAAAGAATTCTTAACACTTTCTTTCAAGCAGTAGAATGTAGTTAGATAATACTGAGGAACTGCAAACTGCAGAAGTGAAAGAACTTGCTACACCAACGTAGTTAAAATTTTCAGCACCACTAAATGACATTACAAAATCTTGGTTTCCCAGACTTTTAATCTGTGGACTCAACCACATTCTCTTGCTAAATAAAAGAAAAAAGTGGGGTTTTTTTAACTTCTATATCATTCAAATAGTTAGACATTGAAAACTGAAAATATATCTTTTTATTAATACAAATTACTTTTTCTTACAAATCCTGAAATGTGGTTGCTATCCAGTTCTTATTTGACTAGTCGAGCTCTACTGTTGGTAGGACATCCTTTGATGATGTTGGAACAGTTTTAATTGCTTTTTTACCAGTGTAAGTGTGCTGCACTGTCATGCTGTCATCTTCATAATTTATTATCTTTAATTCTGTGGTCACCAGCTTGTTGTACCTAGTAAATATTTAATGGGTTGTGGCTGCATCCTAAGGCAGTTTTCAGTGCTAACTTGATGCAAGACCATTCATTCCTCTTCAGATGAGCAAAAACCCAGAATTTGATCTTGAATATGCTGGCAGTCCGAATTTCCCAAGTAATCACATGATTTTTAAACAAAATTTTTGGAAGACCTTGTATTTGCTGGTTGTCAGCATCTCAAAGTGGAGATGCTTGTCAGCAAAATCAGTGTAAACTTTGGTATCTCAGTAGTAACAACACTAGCAGTTTGGCCAGTGCAGTTGGATACTCCAAATAAGTACTTTTAGAACAAAGAAACTTCTGAATCTACAGAACACAGTGGTTTGACTCAGGAATTGCCAAATGGGCAGTACACATTCCAGTTTTTCTTAGTTCTGCAGTTCTTTCTATTGCATCTCTGCTCAGTATGAAACTTTTAGATTTGCATGTGTCATATTGCTGTCTCTAGTTGTTCATTAGTGTTGTTTGCTATCAGTTTATCTACTTGGTGCTTCTTTAAAGACTACCTATAATTATTAGTTCAGAAGAACTCCGGAGAGTGTTTGTACCTCCAATTGAACTTATTTATGTAGCTTTCACCGCTCACTGAAGTTAGACCTGAATTTTGCTTTAAAAATTCTTTTTAATTCTATAGCTTCTGTGTGGGTTACTTTGTTTGTATTTATTAATTATGTACTTTTTCAGGTTTGTTGTATGTTATTGAAACCCAGAAAGTTCTTGACCTCAAAATTAACCTCATGGCTTCATACATTATTGTTCCACAAAAAGGATTCTATGACTGTACATCAAATCTACTACTTCTGGATCTTGGTAGTCTTAAGGTGTGTATTTACCTAACAAAGTAACTTAATGTAAATACTAGTTTTGCTTTACAGTTCCTTAATTTGTTTTTGTGGTACCAGTTAAGTAGAAGTTCTTCTGGCAGTTTATGCATTAGGAGTTTATTTTAAATTTAGATGTTTATTTAAATTTATATTATTATAGATTATTTGAACCCAAAAGAATTTTTAGAAAGTGAGCCTTCCCTGGAATTAAAACTACTGTTGTTGCTTTGAACCATGTAAGTGGAAGATGTCTATCTTTTTTTTTTTTTTTTTTACTTCAGAATGTGAAGGAGCAAACTTACATGATAATGAAATGGTCTTTAACATTGCGATTATTGTTATCAATTACCTTTTGGTCACAGTTAACTTTAAAATGAGAAAGGTAAACATATTGGCAGTTTATAAAATAACCTGTATAAAATTTGAGATACTTTATGCAAGGGGAAAAGTCAAAAATGTAGTTTAATAACGTATTAAAAATTATAAATTAGCATCATAAAATCATGAAGAGACTATTTCTACGTATCATTAACAATCTTCTCACTCATTGGTGGACTTGTAAGATCATATATCCTGAAAGAACACATTACTTCATGTGCTTCAGAAGGTGGAATTAATGAAAAACATTGACTAGAAATAACATGGATTTGTAACCAGATCACTTATTTCGGTGCCTAATAATTTTACCAGTTCTTTTTCTGGTAAAATTTTACTGGTACTTTTTCACTCTCAGAATAATACATAGAAGAATGTTTCAAAATCAGTCTCTAGTAATTGTGTCTGAGATCTTTATCTGAAATGGATAAGTTTTATGATGAATGTGACTCTTGGATTGGTTTATCTCCTTTAATAGAAAGTCGAAAGCAAGATAAAGAAATTTGACAATACCAAAAGAGAAGTTAGATCCCTCAGAATATGATTAATAATTCTGTAGTCACTGAGTGACATGTGCTTAAGTGAGATATAGGTCATTTGTTGAATCACAGAATCATAGGCGGCTTTGGGTTGGAAGAGACCTTAA
>NW_010268988.1:0-10037 GCF_000690775.1 Eurypyga helias
TACAGCCAAGAGACTCAGAATGGCCAATCACTGTAGTATCAATCACACCACAACAGAAGTCTAATTACACTTAGCATCTTTTCATGCATGCTCCAGTTTACGGCTCCAGTTATTTTGTCAGAGTGTTGCTCTCTGGTAACTACTGTTTGCAGAAATTTTTTCACAGACCTTTTGAATGACTGACAAATCACAGAGCTTTCCACAGAGAGGAAGAAGATGTAAAGCAAAAGGTGAAAGGGTTGTAAAGTTACAAGTGTCTCAGCAGATCCGAGGTTTCCCATGCATCTTCAAAGCGATCTCTACACATGCCAGCCATGGCAGTATTACTAAGCAGAGTCAATTGCTGACATCAATAGTTTCCAAAACTTCTGTATTCTTTGAGGATAAACACAAGGAGAGCTCCATGCCAGAGATAAAAGGATTATCTAAAGCTGCTCTCCTTAGCAGAACTGGGCTGAAGGAAACTATGGATAATTTGAGAGCTTTTTCAAAAGATACTATCTTTCTTTTAGTCTATATCTCTCCTTGATCATAGCAATGGATTTTTATTTTGTTCTCCATCATCCTGAACTTGGTAAAAAAACTGCTATAACAAAATCAGCCTATTACAGCTATGACTTGTAGTTAGTCCTGGAACAAAGAGGATCTATTCCCTAAGAGTTCTGCTCCTTGAGGGTTAATACTTTACCATCTTTGTTCATATAATATTTTGTCACAGTCTTCTATTTTCAGCTCTTTTTCCTTTTATGAGATATGTAAGACCTCTCTGTTTCAAGAACCATCTTCTTTGCATTTAGCATCTAATTTTATGTATTGGTCATCTTAAAGTTGTAAGCATTATTTTAATTTGTAAATGTGTAAAAGTGGTGCTGTATTATGGTTTCCCATAAAATTGTGACAGAACATCATCTATTAATGCTACTTAGTTTTTTTCCAGAAAGTGTATATCTCTTCTAGGGTTGTAAAGGTTCTGGACTGACCTTGTTGTCTGCTTACTGTCTAGGAAGCGTCATAACAGAGAGATGTTTGTTTGGAATCAATTGGATGTAGCACCTCCCAGGCAAGTGTTATAATGATTTATAAAACAGCCTAGGAAGAAAATAAACTATGCTTTAACAAACTTCAAGTTCCTATTGTCAGGAAACAGCCGGTCTGGTGCCTGTTACCATCAGTAACAATTATTTTTTTAAGTTTAAGATTTTAAGTATTGTCTCTTCCTAATTAAGGCCCAAAGGGAGAACATATTGCTGTTATCAAGTGGTATTTTGTCCCTCTTGTGACACAGTTGTACTGGAAGCCAGCATTCAGAATAGCACACAGTTTACTGTACTCTGTAAAGCAGATTCTGAAACCACAAAAGCTAATTGTTTATGAGGTAAAGCACATAGTGATATTTCACCCACTTAGAGCTGCAGGGGATGTAGCCTACTCAGTCAAGAGAAGTGGTGAAGTTGGAAATGACAACCAGAAAAGCAGAGACAAATTGCAATTTGTCATAACTGAATGACCATCTATAACACATTGAGCATATAGGTGAGACATTTAATGATAAATTTAACATTCAGAGAGGATGTTGTCATAGTTTATCATGATATATTTAAAGGAATTGGAAAATATGAGCATATTTACATAGAAATAAATGTCGTATCGGGTATAGGTGGTTGAAGGAGTATAATTTCTGCTATTCTTGGAGTACCTACAATCCAGTTGTTAAACTGCATGAGTAGTTTCATTATAATCAACAGTAAAGTTAGGGCAACCAATTAGGGAGTAAAGTGTGATTCAAGTGATTGAAAGTATCAAAACTTTGTCTTAGCAAGTAAAGAACAGAGACTTGATATCACAGTTGTTAAGCTGCATGAGTAGTTTCATTTTCAACAGTAAAGTTAGGGCAACCAATTAGGGAGTAAAGTGTGATTCAAGTGATTGAAAGTATCAAAACTTTGTCTTAGCAAGTAAAGAACAGAGACTTGATATCACAAGAAAATGCATCAGCACTTTGACTAGAGAAGAAAAATGCAAGGAACAAAAAAAAGACTCCGAAAGTATGTTTAACACCAAAAGGTTAAATAACACCATACCTATTACCACCACTCAGTACTGACATCAGAAGATTTGCAACATCAATTAGCAATTGAGCAACTTGTTACAATTTTAGATAAGAAAGATGGGGCCTGACAGGTGAAATTCAATAGGTATGTCTCTTTTTAGGTACCTCTAACTCTCCAGGAGGACATTATCAATTTTCTAGATTAACATTTGAGATTAAATGTGTCAGTGAAATATTGTAGCAAGAGAGTTATGAAGCACTTGGTGATACTTCCAGGGAAGATATAATTGCTGATGATATGATTATTGCTTCAAGAGATGGGGTTGAGCATGGTAGTACCCTGAGAACAGTAATGCTGAAAGCAAGAGAGGAAAATATTAAATATTATAGAGTAGAAAGAAATAGAGAAAAAATAGATGCTGGACCTCGTATGGTTTTGAAGTGACTAAACCAGAAAAAGCTATTATGATATGATGATGAATCCCAATAAGGAAAATTAGAGCACTTTACAGAGAAATGATGTGTGAAATATATGCAACTTAATAATTTAGGAAATACTGAGCTATATTTTTTGGTCATATGGAATTCAGTTTTTGCCACACTGACGTCTTTTCCATAAGTCTTCATAACAGAAGATATAATGTTCTTCTATGGTGCTTATAGCATAGTTTATCTTCTAAGTAATTTATAATTTTGAAGGTATCTAGGTACAGACAAACACTAATTCTCGGTTCCTGTGACTAGAAAAAATAGATTCCCTATGATTTGTTCTTGTGCTCTACCACTGCCTTATGCAACAATTTCTAAAAGTCTTGTATAAAAGATATCTACAGAATAGATGATCACTCATCCAACAGACCCTCACAAAATATGAGATTGACCTTATTGGAGTAGGTTCTTCCAGAAAAATCCAAAAGGCACTTAATCTCATTTTAAAATCTGAGCCTGAGTCAGGGGAGATGAATCGCCTTCAGGAAATGCCTATTTCTCTTTGCTAACTATACAAGAAACCTAGGATGATTAGCTTGGATGTCAAACATTTCGGTATTTAGGGGAGATAAATCACACAGGAAGCATGTGAAGATTTAATGTCCTTTCCTTTCAGTACATCTACAAGAGGGACAAAACTAGTATAACATAAGTTTCTCTTTTAGCATAGAGTTCCAAGACGTCTCAACATCATATAGCTATTCTTTTCCTATGTAAATTATTACTTTATTATGTTTTCCTTCTTAGCATGTCTCTGAAATTCAGTTTAAATTATATAAATTGTCTGCATAGTATTAATAGCATTTTCTTATTAATCTGTGACAAGGCATGAAATCTAGTATTTTCCCCATGAACCCATGAAATTTATCAGCATAGCCTATGTTCTGTACAGTAAACTATGTATACTCTATGGTTGTTAAAAGCAAAGGAAGATAAAATAAATGAATAAACATGCAGAACTTTCCTCCCTATGGTAGTTTTATTAATTACTTTTGTGGAATATAAATTTAACATTATTCACAAAGACTTCTCAAGCTGTAATGACAGCCTTTGTCATGGTACTGTATGTCATTAGTACTCAACTTGATACTAAGCAAGCGGCTAATTCTGAATGAAAATTCAAGAATAAAAGGAAAATATCCTCTTTGATCATTTTAAGCAGCAAATATTCAGGATGGGATTCTTCTGCAGCCTTCAGACTGTCCTCAGTTGTCATAGGAACTCAAGGCATTCCCTGTGACTACAAGTTCTTGCTGCACTTTTTTCTTCCTACTGTTAGCTATCATCTGTTGCACAGTCAAATTCAAGTACTGAGAAAGAAGTCTCCCAGATTGCATGATAGTCTTAAAGGATGTAAGAATGAACAATAATCATTCTCCTTATTTGGTCTTTGACACTGAATGGGGCTTGCATGAGTCTCCACTGCTTTCCTCTCAAATCACAATGTCCATGTGGTCAAGTGAGTACTTCAAGATCTGGGCTTTCTGAACAAGCACAATTCTTATGAGGCGTATTGAAGAGGTAGCAACACATTTCTCAGTCTCTACTGAGCTGATATACCTGTTTAGTTTTTGGGTTTGGATTTTTTTTTTTTTTTTGGTACAGTCACCATCCACATGCTGACTCTTTTTCAATATTTTCATCTGCCTTTCACAGTTCTGTTAGTAGTTTGTGCTTATATTTTCAACTGATAAAGGAGAGGATTGTAAAAGCAATATTTGGAAATTTGAGGGATGCAGGGAAATTAAGTGCACATTCTTAAAGTCATACCTAGAATGTGACTGTATTAAGCTCTCAGAGGGTTTCCTTTCCTTGTCATGACCATAAAAGTCATTGAGGGTGATTAATCTTGATTGGGACAGTTAACTTGGAGACATATCACTCATAATTACAACTCTCACCTTTTTTGTCTATGTCACATTTTACACCTGCCCCTAAGGCTTTGCAGAAGTGAGCAACAAAGTGCCCAAGTATCTTTCAAAAACCCAGCCTTTGTCTATATTCTGTCGTTCTACTCAAAAATTTCTAAGATCACAGTATTTTGCATATATAGATAGCTTACCTATGTAGTATTAATTTAAGAAAGGGTATCTGATTATGTTAAAGTTCTACTTTAATCTAATTTTCCAGTTGTGCTGAGGTCAAGTTTCTTATCCAAGGCCCAAGACTGTACTAACAGCTTAGGCAGTGACTAGAAATAAACTTAACAGCATTTCTTAGGTCTTCCTAGACTGCAGAATTTGGTATGCAATAAAGTTAGACTAGAACACTCAGATTTCAAATAAAAAAGTCTAGAATTTTAAACAGTTTTTAAATGTTTCTATAGTATCTATTTTTCCTATTAGAAGTAGTATATTAAAAAAATACCTTATGAAATTTAATAAAACACTTATTCATCCTGACTACTCTAATGCATATACACATACATAAATCAAATATACTCTTGATAAAGTGTCTAAAATCTTTTACAAATAAAGCTGATATATGTATATATGTATATATATAGGATGTGTTGTCTTTAGGATAAAAAATAACACAGCTTTTTATAAATCCACAGAAAATTGCACAATGTACTCCTTCAAGATTAAAACATCGCTGTGATTTTTATTCATTGGGCATCTTCATGGTGACCTACACCAAGTAAAATGCATAAGGTTATTCAGATCCATGTCATCAGCTAACATAAACCCCAGCGCTGCTTCATATTTTAGAGCAGATATTCTTATTTACCCCAGCAGATGATTCCTCATTAAGAGGGTTTGTTTGATTGCAGCGCTGAACTCACTTTTTGAGACACTTTGTTTTTAACCTTCTTCATACTTAATGTATTACTGTACACTGAATTAAATAAAAAAAAACCAAACCAATCTGGGTTCCAAGATTTTGAATCCAAAGGTCTTCAAGTAGCAAAGGGACCGTATTTAGGCAGTATCAGGGTGTTGTTTTTCTGCTAGGCTACCTGCTGAGAAGAAGGGAGAAGGAAAGGTCGAAACAAACTTAACTCCCCATCCAGCTTTCATTCTTTCAACTCCTGCATACACATACAGAGCTGCTGCTCAGTGCTACCACTTCTCTCTATCTGACAGAAACTGTAAAATTGCTCAGCAGAAGGGATTATTTTATAGTGTCTATTCCCTTCCTTAGCAACCCTGCACCGCAAGACTGTACTCCAATTATGTGACCAGTAGTGGGAACACGTCCCTGGTTAAAGGGCAAACCTGACACAGGAAGAAAACTTTGTTTCTACCCAGTGACTATGAGATTGCTTTCAACCCTAGGTTTTATTTTAAGTAAGCAATCTTTATGAATTAAAGTGGTTCTGAGTATTGTCTTATAATTAATTTCTTCCACATATAACCAATGTCTAGGGTAAATGTTATATTGGTACACAGAGTTGTTAACAATATATACAAGCACTGAACATAACAAGTCACCAGGTTGTTTCACACAACTTCAAGCTCCACACAGTTTGCCAAGGCTCTCTATGGAGATGCTCGGACTCACATACTAGAAGTTAACACATTCAGATAAGAAAGTAAAATCAAGTACTAAAACCCTCATTAAAGACGTAGCCTGCAATTTATGGTGCTGAGCCAACTGAAAGTTATTGAGGAATAGGTGTTTTCAGTGTTGCTCAGCAATAAGTGGATTAAATGAATTTTTAAAACATGTGAAGGTGTGAGTAATTTTTTATCAAGAACACAGAAATTCAAACTTTATGTTTCTACAGGGGAGAAAGTGTTGTCAAGAAATTTAACCTCAGCAGAAAAACATTACTGCAAAGTCATTCAAGATGTGTTCCACTTCCCAAATCAAAACACTTCCCAAAAGTAACTGTCATTTTAATTCCGCTTCAAAAAGCCTATGTAAAAAATCAAAGATACAGAACACTTGATCTATAGATAAGTTGCCAGTAACTTCACTAAGAAGGAGCTGGGGGTCTTGGTGGACAGCAGACTATAGATGAGCCAGAGTTGTGCATGGACAGCACTGAAAGTTAATAGCATCCTCAGCTGTGGCTTCAGAAGCATGGCCAGTTGATTGAGGAATACGGCTTTTCCCCTATACTGAGTCCTCCCTACAAAACACCTGGGATATGTAGCCCAGGTTAGGATCCCCAGAGGAGGTGCTGATGAATGTGCACAAGTCCAGCAGACTTGCTCCATTCAACACTGTCAGGGGCTGGAACACTTGCCCTGTAAGGAGAAACAGAGAGTTGGGAGTGCTCAGCCTGGAGAAGCAGCAGCTTTAGGAGGATCTAAGCAGCCCCCCCAGGGCCTCTGGGGCAGATGACAAGGAGATGGAGACAGACTTTTTACAGCAGTGTATGCCAGGAGCTTGAGAGGCAATGATCATAAATTGAAAAGTGAGAGTCTGACATGGGACAAAATTTTAGATTATGACCACAATTAAACCCCAGAGCACGTTTCCCAGAGTTGTTGTGCAGTCTCCACTCTTGGAGAAATTCAAGATCTGACTTGATAAATCCCTGAACTACTTGGTCTCAGTTCTTCATTGACCCTGCTGTGAGGAAGAACTTGGATGAAAGACCAAATTATTTTATGATTTTATGATTTTGTAAAGGTCAAAATGTCATTATAATGAAAAAATAATTTTAAATTCACTCACTTTTTATGAAGTCACTCCATTTTAAGTGGAGAAAAGATACATGTATGTACATGCAAAACTATAGTGTAATACCATGACAATATGTTGTAAAGAGAATACTCTGGCTTAACTGTGAAACCTGTTTGATAATTTATATTCACAACAACACAGTATACTTTTTATGTGTGTTTATGTATGCATACAGCTTTACTCATGCAATAAGCTTGGTTTCTGACTTTTCAGTCATTTTCCCTAATCATTCCACATAATCAAGATCTTGAATTGTGTATTCATTTCCAAAAATATTAGTCGTATTAAAGAATAAGAATTTATAGTAAGTCTAACTGTATTTGCAGAGTACATTAATTCCTTTGGGCTTTACTGTTAGCTACTATTTTTATTTATTAATTTATGTTTAATGAAATGGGTACAGCATGTATAATGATGTTTGGGCTGAAGGATGAAAAGGAATAAAATATGACCCTTACATTAGAAATGATTTTGAGGTCTAATGTGAAAAAAATGTTAGGAGTCAAGAGCTGTGTGGGTTAGTGGGAGATCTGTTGACAAAAGCTCATGTGAAGTGATGTAAGTTAAACAAAGAACAATATGTACAGTTTGCCATAACCCTCCCTAGTCTAAAATAATAGATTAAAATAAAATGGTAAATTGCAAAGAACTGAAAGAGGGAATTCACTTAAACAAATGTGAAATTAAATTGAAAAATTGTACTTCTTCACCATGAATTGTGCTAAAATAGAAAAATTCTTTTGTCAGCTACTTAACAAAAGCAAAATTTAGAAACCAAGATTTGGATCTCAGAGGTCAGAAAAAGACAACATTAGAAGAAACTACTGGTGTGAATAATGATCATATTTATTAATTTTTGTGATGTGATAAATATATAAAGAATTAAGATCTATGTTCAGACCAAAGGAACTTGACATATAGAAGAAAGAGAAAGAACGGAAACACAGGTGATGTGAACTATTAAAGGTTAAGAAGCAAGAGAGCAGTTGTGCCTGGACTTAAACTTGCATCTTTCAGGACAACGGTGCAGTCACCAGCTTCCACTGCTTTCATAAGAGCAGATTAAAGAGTTTAACCTTTCAGCAATGATGAGGAATTCTGCTTGCATAATGAAGAACATAAGATCATATCCCATAATCTTTGAGGGATTGCACTAGTTCATGATTTCGTTTGGGACTTTGAACCATGAATTTAGCCAAGGAAAGCTAAACCAAAAATGTGTTTTACATTCAACTTGCTTTTCCTACTGGATGTTTATTTAAACTATTATATCACTTTGGGAGATTTAATAATCTGTAAGTGTCTTTAATTCTGTAAATTCTGTTATTGATCTTCTTGACATTTAAATAGTCATGTCTTGAAAAGCTTCTTTTACTTGTAAACAAATTATTGTCAAATGCTACAGTGCACGTTTATATATATTCTATAATGAGAGCAAGTAGTTTGGAAAAAAAAAAACCTGTAAAGATGAACAGGAAGTTATACAAGCTTTCAATTGAAAGAGACCTAAAGCTGAGCATCTTTTAGACTCCTATGAGTACAAACCACCCATGAAAGAGGCCTCTGTGCACAGAAAAGAGAGCATCATTAAGTACACAAGCAGGAAAGTGGAAAAAGATGGATAAATTGAGAATCAAAGATGTAGACAAAGAATTTCACAAAAGAACAGAGAATGAGGAAAAAAAAGTAGGCAAAACACTGACTGGAATACACAGACTAAAATGTAAGAGGCAAAAGACATGAACACTAATGGCTCAGCTCGTTCTTGCCGTACCAGTGCTGTGCTGGAGAAAACACAGTGGTATCAGGGGGTATGAAACTGCAAAACAGCAGTAACTCTGGGCAAACATGGGTTGAAGAGGAAGAGAAAAAACAATAGAGTGAAAAGAACATACCAAAGGTGAAGTGGGCATGAACACCAAAAGAAAGAATAATGAGCAGAAGAAAAGAAAGTCCTGGCTTCTGCGCCCTCTTCCCAGCCACCTCCCCCCCATGCTGGGGTAGAGGGTAGGCTGTCACAGCGAGGGCAAGGGGATCTCTGGGGAGAGGGAGGGCAATACTCTGTAGCACTAAGAGAATCTTTCCATAAGAAAAGACAAAATACTAAAGAGTGAAGTGCACTAAAGTATGCTCAAAAGCACAAAAAACATAAAAAGCTCAAAAGCATGAAAAGAATAGAAAATTTTCATACACAAATGTTGCTGGCAGATGAGTACACTCCAGGTTGCATAAGTGACTTATAAGAATAAATTTAATCATTAATATGATGTATTTTATTTATTTGTTTATTTACTAACTGAACTGCACTGCATAGACTTTTTTTTCTTAAAACAGCTAAGGTAGTTGTTGCGGCTTAGCCTCAGTCAACAATCAAGTATCCCACAGCTGCTTGCTTATCTTCCCCTTCCCCAGTAGAATGGGTGAGAGAATAGGAGGAAAAAGGTAAGAAAACTCATGTGTTGAGACAAGAACAGTTTAATAATTAAAAAGAAATTGAATAATACTTATATTGATATCATGTAATGAAAATAATAATAAAAATACCACTATTAGCAATGATATACAAAGGAAAGGTAAACAATAATAGAAAAAAACCCCCCACCAAACCCACAAATTACACAGCTGCTCACTACACACCAACCAAAGTCCAACCAGTCTCTGAAAAGCAAGAGCCAGAACCCAGAACCCCAGAGAGAGAGCCTGTAAGAGCCCGAGAGCGCCTTGAGAGAACCCCCCCAGCCAACTCCTCCCAACGTATATACTAAGCATGACACCGTATGGCATGAAATAGCCTTTTGGCCAGTTTGGGTCAGCTGTCCTGGCTGTGTGCCCTCACCGCTTCTTGTAGAGGAGGAGACGG
>NW_010268988.1:10105-10677 GCF_000690775.1 Eurypyga helias
AGTGTGTTATCAAGGTTCTTCTCAGCACAAATACAAAACATGGCCTCATGCTAGCTACTGTGAAGAAAATTAACACCCTCACAACCAAAACCAACACAGCAGTGAGGTTTTCGTAACAACTTCAAATAGGAGAGCCCTGGATGGAATTAATTTCAATAAACTTTCTCTTCTACTTTGTAGACATCTACACCTTTCTTGGCCAACTCAGGTTACCTTTGATGTCAATGGATTTTTTTTTTTTTTTTGAAATGATAATCACCTTTCCTGTTTTAGAATGATGGAGTGTCCTGGCAACAAGATTTTACAAAATCTTCACCTTGTATTTTTCCATACAGAAGTGGCATATGCAGTGGATGTGCACTAACTGCATTTTGTTGACATTTATAACTTTTACCAGTAACTACTATTTAGAATAAGCAATAAGATATTTATATGGAAGACTATCTCATAAAAAAGGATGATGTAAAAAGAAATTATGAAAGCAAAGAAGTTGCATACAACATTCTGACACAGATAAAACCTAATTTTACTATGGCAGTATAACTAAAACCATAGAATCACTAGGTTGGAAA
>NW_010268989.1:0-6510 GCF_000690775.1 Eurypyga helias
CCCAGATCTCTCTGCTCAGCCAAGCAGAAATTATTAAACAGAAATTTAATGAACAAGTTCAGCATAGCACCCAGCCACTATACCTTCTGTTTCATTTCAGAAAGAGGCTATGTGATTTCATTATAGGAGGAAGACAGCTTGATTCGTTTGCAATCTTCCAGTATCTCTCTCTAAGAACAAAAGCAGCTGACTTGGGCTGTCGTTGGCGGGTAAATATTCCTTTCTTGTTCCCCAAAACACGTGTGGTCCCTGCAGAAAAGTTGTAAAAGAAAGCAGGTATATGTGAAGTGCTCTTGTATCCCCTACTGTGAGCTGTTCCCATGTGTGTACTACAGCGGGTTAGGTGGAAGAGACCTATGCACTTTCATCTACAGTCAGGTACAACGGGGAACTTGGCAGATGTCCCTTTGCATCATCTTGGCAAGAGTGACTGATGTCCCTGAGCAATAGAGCTGCCATTTGCTGTGTTTACAACTGGGAAGTTGATGACAGTTAATTGGGGTGTGCCCATTAACTTGACCAGTACTGTATTTGCAGCAGATGTTCCTTCTGCCATTAGTTCCACCTTGAAATCTGGTGAAAAGGCTGATTGCTAACTGTTGGTACTGTCCTTTAGTGGTGCCCATACCCTTTTTGCCTATTTTAGTTTTCATAGGAAACTAGAAAAGATGATCCCAACATGTAGGGACTGGAACTGTACGTGTGTGTGAACTTGTCTACATTTTCTCCATCCTCTCATCTGAAACCGATACTGGTTTTCTGACTACTTCTCTGGGATGATTCGCCTTCCTAATACCTGTATCAGTGCCCTACAGATTATTCTCAGTGGTGTTTCTCTGAGGAAATGAACACGGGCTGTTCACCACCCTAACCCACTGCAGGTGCGTACACATAGCTGATTCCTTACTGGGTCTCCTGAGCTGTAATCGTCTGACTGCTGTGGGGCTGTCTGGACTGGAGATGCAGCACTGCCCCATCTCTGTGAACGCACTTAGCGTTTAATAATAGTGGATGGGGGCATCTGGTCCTCTTGCTAAACCTCTACACCAAGTTAATGACCCCTTATTTAAGGTGCTGTTACTAAGGGCAGTTGTAGCTGAAATAAGCGAGACACATCCCAGCGGCTGACTGAAGCTGAGCTGAGGATGGCCAAGACATGAAGTCATCTGGGTCTGCTCAAAGCTTCCCTTGCACTCTGCCCCAGCACACTGTCTCGTGTTCAGGGTAGCACCTTTGCAGGCGGGACATCTAGGAGCTGAAGCCGGACAGAGGATGCATTAAGTACAGGCAGGACCTTCCCTCGTGGCTCTGCTCACGTTGGACTTTGTCACAGAAATGATCTTGGTAAGCAGAGGGCCCTTTTGTCCTGCCCTACAGCACAGTATTCTCTGTGCATCAGACCGTTTCAGATGTGCAGGGAGGACAGTTCTTCAGAACCTAATGATGAGCTTACCTTGATTAGTCATGAAGTCAGCAAAATTCCATATGAGCTCCCCAATCACATACTCTTTCCTCTTTTTGTCAAAAACGGAATGGTACTCCCTTAGCAAAGCCTTCTGATACTCCTCGCTGAACATCAGAGGTGGATCCTACAGCCAGGAAAGAGAGGGGGCCGTGAATGAAGGTGACAGTTCATCACGGCAAAGGCTCTGAACGTTCATGTCCTATTTGGCCATCCATGGCCACGAAGATGATCAGAGGGCTGGAGCACCTCTCCTATGACGAAAGGCTGCAAGAATTGGGCTTGTTCAGCCTGGAGAAGAGGAGGCTCCGAGGAGACCTCATTGCAGCTTTCCAGTATCTGAAGGGGCTACAAGGGTGCTGGGAGAGGACTTTTTACAAGAGCCTGTAGTGATAGGACAAGGGGTAATGGGTACAAATTGAAATCAGGGAGGGTTAGATTAGATATCAGGAAGAAATTCTTCACAGAGAGGGTGGTGAGGCACTGGAACAGGTTGCCCAGAGATGTTGTGGATGCCCCATCCCTGGATGTCTTCAAGGCCAGGCTGGATGTGGCTTGGAGCAACCTGGTCTCGTGGAAGGTGTCCCTGCCCATGGCAGGGGGGTTTGAACTAGATGATCTTTAAGGTCCCTTCCAACCCAAACCATTCTATGATTCTATGATTCTATTTCCTGGGGATCCGCTTCCTGAAGACAAGCTTCACAATTGCTGGGTCTTTTCACTGCCGCTGCATGAACCACGGCTGTTTAGCGTGGATCAGCAACCACTGAAACTGCAAGGGGAAGCATGTGAAATACAACGTAATGCCAGACAGACCTGGCAGGAGCCCGTGGCTTTATCGCCCCCCTTCTGTGCGGGGTCACATCAGGGCATGAATGTCTGGCCTCTGGTGCCGTTTCTTCCCATTAAGCATTTTCTACAAAGGCCAATGTAGGGATTTCACAGCGCTCAGTGCTTTTACTCAAAGGCAGACTCTGAGCTGTGTTAGTTGGCGCAAAGCTCACTGATTTCAGTGGAGCAGGATTACAGTCCTGGAGTCTTTCAGATGCTTACAAGCTCATGGATCTCCCAACTAAGTGGTCAGGCTCAGTGGTACCCATCTCTTCTAATGGAAATTTTCCTGACCCTGTGAGAAGAGCTGTGCTTTTTCCACTTAGGGTGTCTGTAACACTTACACTGTGAAGTCCAGGAACCGAGTCTGCTCCGTATTCACTCTGGATAATGGGTTTTTGGTAGGTTTTGTACCAGTTCTCAAACTGTGTTGTGAGTTGCAGTGGAATAACTTCCAGGTGGCCTGGGTCATGGTACCAGGAAAAGTAGCTATTTACACAAATTACGTCCACATAAGGAGCCTACAGAAAACAAGAGAGAGTGTTTTGTCACAGAGCTCAAAACAGACAACCTTCTCTCAAAACTAAATCCACCTTTTGGTTCATTTCATGGAATCCAGTTTTATTACATGTAGAATAAAGTCTTTCCCCCCATCGCTCAGGCCCTCCCAACATGCCGTCTTTCCCAGGAAAAAAAAAAAAAAGTAGGATAAATTGAATAAGCTAACAGCATATTAATTTGGCATTTTTTTACAGACTTAGGTAGTCACAGCAGAGTTGTTAGACAAGATCAACCCGTTTCATCCTCAGGTTTGTTACAAGCTTTTGAGTTTCCAAGATGTCTCTGGCTTGCCAGTACACTCAGATGTGTGTTTTGAGCATTGGAATGTGATTATCAGGTTAGTGGTCAAATATTTTGACTAGCAACTAACTTTGTGCATCAGCGGGGCAGCACTAAAACTAAGCATTCCGCAAGTTAGGCGCCACTTCTGCCGCATGGGCAGCATGACAGAAGGGCGCAAAGCCCCGTGAAGATCAAGCGATGGTGTATGTAACTTGTTCGATGGTCTCCTAACATTTTTTTGTAATAAAAGAAAAACGTTCTAGTATCACATCAGTGTACGAGATCCATGCTTTGGTTTTGTGTTCCTGTCTCCTCAAGCCAGTCAGAGCGTGCTTGTGGGGCTGGGATGGCAGAGTCCGTGTGTGCGTGCCTGAGGACACAGCAGTGGCCAAGGGCAGATTCCTGTTGGGCACCTTCCCAAGTAAGGCCACCAGTTTTATTTTCCTGGGGTGGGGAGGAACAGACCTCTTGGAGTTACAGAAGGCGGTTCCTGCGAATCGTAGGACAGCTTGAAAGAAAGGCAAAGTGTAACCTGTAGCAAGGACATGTGGTAGCGTGGCATACCTCCAAACCCGCCTGCTAGGAGTTTATGGCCATGACAGGTCTGATAAAATCATCTTGTAAAACTAAAAATCACATTGGAACTGCCACGGGAACAGACCTGTGCATTACAGAACCCTAGTTCATGCTGTGGGCAGCTTAGAGCACAGCAGCCAAGGAAAGTCCCTTCTGGCTATTCATACAGCTCTGGGACTTCCAACACTTCTGGGAGCTTTTGGGCTATTCAGCATTAACAGACATCAGCCAAAGAAGATCCCTGTTTAACGCAGGAATTAGAGCAAAGCTTCCTTCTTCAGACTGCCACAAGGGCTGTTAGCATTTTAAAGAGCTTTAAGCTTTGGTTTAGTTGCAAGTGGAAAGCCTGAGCATTAGTAAACATAATTGGTGGAACAGGACTGCATTCATGGGATCCAGTCCCATCCTGCACATTTCACTCCAGACAAAAACTGCTCTCACACACTTTTTTTTTTTTTTTCCAGCTGGACAGCAAATACAGGATAAGGAGCTTTGCACTACAAACAAAAACGTAAGTTCTCTCTGGCCCTCCTTGTTAAATATCTCCAGGAAAATTGAGGGGGGAGGACTGTAAAACACAGGACAAGAGGAAATTTCTTCTATGAATTTAATAAGAAAAAAAGCTAGAAAATAAAGCGAACTTACACCATGATCAAGAGCGTAATTAGCATCTGTCACAAAGGTTACTGGTCTGGAGGGATCGAGAGCTTTAGTGTGAGCTATCACTGTCCTGTTTGCAAACAGTAAACAAGACTGTAACAACAGCATGGTGAGCACAGCCCCCTTTCCCCAAGCTCTCTGTCCTTTCATGCCCCCTCGGACATCTGGACCTGCTTTTGATTCAGCAGGCAGAGTGGTTTTACTTAAATACTGCAGGACGCTTAGTGATCATCTGCTCCGGAGCACCTGCGATGCTAGCCAGTCTGCAGGAGTATAAATATCGTGGCAGAGACCTTATTTGTCACAAAGCTGGTTGTTGTCCCATCTGAAAAGAGCCCAGAGTGGAAGCATACTAAACATGGGCATTGTCAGTTTGTCTGCTGGTGCCAGCAGCTTAGGAGCTGGAGCAGGGACAGTGAGTTTGAGGACAAGAACGTAAGCAGGGTAGCGGGGAGTGTGACCAGCTCCCGGGGCGTGTTCCTGCAGAGGCGCGAGGCCCTGGCCCCACGCCGCAGCAGGCAGAGCAGCTGCAGGTTGGCTGCCCTGGTGAAACTCTGAATGAGGGAGATGAGACGGGGAAGGGGAGGGTCGAGCTCTGCTGCTCCCCTGGCGTTGCAGAGGGTGGTGAATCATTCTGAAGAATGAAACTTCAGGTGCCTCTCAAGGAGTTTGCAGCTACTAGGGACAGACTGCTACCCCGCTGCAGGGCTGGCTCTGGCAATCCAGAGCTTCAATCTCTTTGTGGAGTGTCACTACCCCCTGCGGAACAAACAGCTAGCACCAAATGAAGAGCCCCATCTTCAGAATAAACCACCATGTGTTTTACAACTTTGACGTAATTCCTGGGCCTTGAGAACTCGGCTCTTGGCTTGGGTTGGTCACAACGGTCTACTTTTGCTTGACCATTAGCTCAGCAAGAGATGCTCAACCAAATGGACTCCCGAGTCCATTTTTCCAGAGCCCCGCTGGTTCAGAAACAGGTTGAGACTGTTGTGCAGTTCTGAGCATCAGTTCCAACACACACAGCTGTTAACTTCTAGTTTGCATCTTGCGGGTACTGCTTCAGAGTTCCCCCAAAAATGCCTTCCCCCTCTTTACTCCTTTGTGCTATCTATCCCAAAGGAAGAAGATGCATCATCTGCCAAGACTCAAGCCACCGCTCTACGTACAACCACACGCACTTACTTAAAGTAGTAAGCTGCTGGCGGCAGCTCCGATGCCGGCTCGTTGGCTACTGACCACATCACGACTGACGGCCTGTTCTTATCCCTGCGGATCAACTCCTCCATCACAACGAGATGATGCTGCAAGGACTTGTTCCCAAAGCTCTCGCTTAAAGACAAAAGTAAGTGACACCTGGTGAGGTGAGGGTGTAAGCCCCGTCCCCTTTGCCTTTCCCTGTGAAAACTCAAGCCTCTGCAGTGTATAGCACAGCTGAGCCTTGACAGCGAATATGGCTTCTGCCCCATTTCCCCAAAGCCTGCTGCACAGTTCAGGGCTGTGGTTTGGGCTCGTTAATTGAGCCAGACCAAATGACGCGATGGCCATGTGGCAAAACGCCCTCCGGTTGCCCAACGTCTCTAGGCAGACGTGGCGCAACGGGCTGATTTCCAAACGGAGCAAAGTACTTCCATTATCAGGACAACGGGCGCCATGGGGAGGGAGAGGGATGCTGCAGCACAGACAGAGGGGTAGTGGTCCTTCGAGCGATTACTTACGGCATCTTAATCCCCACTCCCGGGCACTCGTCGATCACCACGATGCCGTAGGCATCGCACAGGTCCATGATCTCCTCCGCGTAGGGGTAGTGGCTGGTGCGGAAGGAGTTTGCCCCCAGCCAGCGCAGCAGGTTGAAGTCCTTCACAACCAGGGGCCAGTCGAGGCCTTTGCCACGGATCTGGGGGGCAAGAGAGAAATCACACCCATCACACTGCTGGGCCAGGACTTCTCACACGTTAGCTGGGCACCACCACTTTCCTGCTCGCTCCCAGAGCGTTTCCAGCCCCCGGCGCCATTTCCATCTGCAGCACCGCTCGGGGTGGTGCCTGCCTTTCCAGGGCGCTGACACGCACTCAGACCCTGGGTGTATGGGGCAGCGGGGATGCTGGTTTCAGCCAAGCTGCCGGCGCTGCGGCTGC
>NW_010268990.1:0-1475 GCF_000690775.1 Eurypyga helias
TTCTTACTTAATTTTTATTTCATACTCTAGCTGCTTATCCACAACTTTCTCAGAACCTTTCCACCAGAAAGAATGATCAGAGTTAATGACAGAATCAGAGATTGCCTTTACAAAGCAATGTTGTTGTTTTGTCACTTTTTTCTTTTTTTTTAACTAAACCCAAGAGCAATTTGTTTATGCAGTGCTGGCATTTTATGTACCAAAAAGTAGTTAAGAACTTCTTGAGTATAGTGGGGAAGCTATTACTTTCTACCACAATTATTCATAACTTCCTTCTATTCTCTGACACCAAAACAGTACAGTTTCACTGAGCAGATGTTTAGGTCTTGATGTTTCTTTCTTTAAAATTAAAACTCCTTTGGATAACCTATACATTAAAATGTTTTGTGAAGTATCATCAGAGTTGTCATCACTGCCCTTAACAGTATGACAGCCACTATAGTTAAGATTATAAGAATCCATAATGTTAAATAAAGTTATTAATGGTTTTACTAATGGTAAAGCAGTAAAATGCACTCACTAATTACTATTCTCTTCTAATGAGAGGTTTCACTAACTAGTGGTTTTATTTGCTAAATATGAAACTTCCAATTTTTCAGCCCTATCTTATGCTAGTAAACTCTGTTTCTGTAAGCAAAGTTAAAAACTTTTTAATCTTACAAACAAGGAAGTGACCTTCAACCTCCCTCTCAAAAAAGTATGCAACAGTAAAAAGGAAAAAAGTATACTTTTTAGCTCATTCAGAGGAATGCATTATCTTTCTCAGTCAAAAGCAAGACACACAGAAACTGCAATAAACATCTAGTTTATTGCATACAAAGCGGATTATAAGATTACTCATGGTCGTATGGAGTGAGGCATATAAGGCATTTATTGGTATGTCTTATACAGCTATGCTTTATTGTACTATAAAGTTTAACTATCTACCTATCTTACTGTTATCTGCACAGAAAAACAAAACATTGTATTTCCTGAGATTGCATTGAATTATTGTTTAATCTTTTTAATCCATCAAACCAAATAGTAGAACGGTCTAGATAATACCATAAAATTTTTCATTTTAATTTTGAAGATTACATAACAGAGCAGCCACTTCATTTGTTACTCTGCTTCCAAAAAGCATTCACCTTCTCAGATGTTCCATTTCACAAAATAAGATTTCAGTAAGAAATCTGTACAATATAAAAAAAAACAACCCACAGAGTTTGTTCAAACTCCTTTATCATTGCACAACTTAGAGGGCACCTTCTTGTTAAGGAATTGAGTACGCAGGTGTGGTGTGAGAGGTCCTATTGCAGAATGGCTCAAATCTGAGAACAACCACGGGATTTTGTCATTAACTCATTAATTCCTGTTACAAACATTGTCCTTTAGTGTTCTTAAGAGACCTACTGGTCCAATCGAATTTACTGTGACAAAATATAAATACCTAGCTGAAAAAGTCCTGATTATCTGCAACTGACACTCTTCTGAAG
>NW_010268990.1:1495-7286 GCF_000690775.1 Eurypyga helias
CTTTACTTGATGTTCAGAATTCGTTTGATAAGCATGAAAAACAGACAAAAACTATTATGACCACTTTGTCTTTTAAAACTGTTACTACCTATTTGGAGATTTTCAGGCTCCTTACCAGGCTTTTGTTGCTTAGTATGATTAAAGTACCATAAAAGCATATACATTGGAATTTTGGCTCACTTCAGAAAAAAACATATTCCAAATATGTTTAATATGTTCCAAATATGGTTTAATATGGTTAAATTAAAAAAAAATCATCACATACCTTCAGTGCTTGGTATTATCTCTCCATGTACATTTGGAAAAAAACTATACGCACAATGGGAAAAACAGTGGTGTATAGAAGTAAAGCTTTCAAGAAAGGGCAAGTCTTAGCAACTTGTCTTTACTTTGTTGGAATACAAATTACAACATTGAACTTTTTAGAGATAGTAAGGTTGGAAGAAAACTCTATAAATCTCTTTCACATTTAAAACATAATGTTACAGAACATTCATATCACAGTAGTCAAATCAATGTTCATCACTTCACAGCAAACTCCCTCTGATCATGTAAGGTATTTACTCCTGGCAATTCCAGGTGTTATTAAACAGACTGCCTCCCCAATTATTATAACTATGTACCAAAAGGTTGTAAATTGCTTTAAGCACCCACAAATGTCCTAGAAGTAATGACTTTGTTTCTTATTTCTAAACGTGGCCTAATAATGTCATTGCAACAGCAGCAACACTCTCCAACAGGAAAGAGCTCACCTGCATGTTTGCATTCTGTCCATACTGCTCACCATTGCCATGCATTTTTTACACTAGCCTTCCTTTCCTGGATGGTTTTCTGTGCTCTTGGCATCTTAACTCACCCTTTAGCCTCCCTCTAACTGTCTAACCAAACAATATGTAATTCTATGCTAATTATCTGACACCTAACTATCTGACTAACTGCTAACTACCTGACTGTCCGAGTCCTTCAGATAAATCTCTTTGAACTCAACATTTCCTGTTTATTTCATGGATCTCTAACTTATTGCTTAATGAATAGATTAATTTATTGATCATTCATCTAATGTATCTACTACCTGACTAATTAATTAGCTAATACAGCCTGTGATTTATATACTCTGAATTGTCTATTTGTTTACCTTAGTCTTTGATTACATGATTATTTAGTTTATCCATTGTTCTATTGATTGTCTCCTTGATCTCTGGTTTACAGTTAATTACATTGCTTTCCTACATAAGTAATTAGCTATTTCAGTATCTATGTCTTACATTGCTTCTCATTTCTCAACTATTATGTTGATGACATATATTCTCTGTCACATCTTCTTTGCAATGTCTTTCTTCTGTCCTATCACATCCACATATCCATTCTCCCATGTATTACTTTCCCCTCATACCTTTCTACCAGCTTTGCTCAAATATAGCTTGCCTGTATGTTTCAATTAGGTGGTAATAATCCTTCAATAGCCCTCTAGTAGAAAGGGGACCAAAACACTCAAAAATGGCAGCAATACCTCTCAGAAAATCTGAAGAAAAGATAGCTAAAAAAGAGCAGTACTTTTCCAGATATTTATGGAAGACTGATGTACACATGTATATCCTAATCTGTTTCCTTTTTCTTCTAACTCTGTATTCTCTAATTTTATTTCTCTTGTTTACTTAATTTATATTCTTCCCACATCATTGTTATATAGCATTCCGGAATTAAAACCAAAATCAAACAGAATTTTAGGCACCTGCATAGCCTAGATTAGATCTTGTAATTTAGCAAAGTTCTAACAAAACTTTGAAGTCTTCCGCTGAGCTAATAAGAATTTTAAAATTATTTTGTGAGACTGCAAGTCTTCTGGCCCAAAAGGTATACTCTAGATCTTAATCATATAAAGAGGCAATGGACCCTATAATATTATCATCTGTTACCATCATTTTTTCTAGAAATGAAGTTACCAAACCCAGAAGTTTTTAATGGGATTCTCAAATATCTGTGTTGTGCAGACTGATGGAGAAATGATGTCTAGCTATAGAAACAGAAGTGAGATGTCATTATATTTATTCCTTTAAATACAAACAATAAAAATTTCCACCCACATCATTGTCGAATCCTGCACATTACTGTGGGAACCTCACCTACTTTCAATCTCCTAGATGTCAGTCCACATACCTTTCAAAATATTTCCAGAAGACTGGCAGATTCTAAACACTTACAGACAAAAGCTGAGAAGTCAAATTGAAACCTCAGCATTTTTAAAGGTTGAATATTGATAAATTTAGGGAACTACTAAGTATCTTCAAGAAGATGTGAGATATCTTTTGTTTGTGTAAATGTGGTTTTCTGCTCTACTGGTACTTCCTATAAGCCTTGGATTCCACAGATGCACTCTTTTAAAAAAATAGTTAAACATAAATTATTTCTCTCTCACTGACACACACAAGAACTCTTGTCCTTCATTATTAGTTGCTGACATAATTTCAATCTGACAATATCTCAGACTACAGATATAGTGGCTTAAGTGCAGATGTCTTGTCTTTCCATTCAGGGTGTATATTTTGGAATGCATTCTTTCCCACCAAAAATTTTTGTGAGTTTTAAGGGACAATGGGGAAAAGTTCTATCATGCCAGCAGCTAGGGACATGATTAATTCATTAACAAGGTGATATTTAATGCACCCAATGGGAAATGTTAAACCGTCAGGGTTCCTTTTTAGTGGTCTAGGTCTTAATCTTTCAATTACTGCACAGCATTGGACTTTTTGTTTACCTCAAGCTACAAAACAACTTTAACAGGCTTGTTATAAGTCAGGAAAACATGACCCAAGGTTTGTTTGGTTTCACACTCATTAGGTCTATAACTTGCAGAAGAAAATTATGAGAAATAAAAAGAAATGGCAGAAACAAAGGAAAAAAAAGTAACCCAAGCATTTGATGTTGTTACACTTAACTAAAATGCTTCTCTAGGAGTAATTTCCAGTATTTCCTAGTAGACTCCCTTGAAAGCAAACTGAATGGAAACAATGTGATCTGAAACTCACTAATGTATTTTGAGAAGTATTGCATTCATTAGTTTCTGATCCTAGAGTTCAGGCACAGATTACTGTAACTTAATCATGTATAGGAATCTAAATACCTCAGTGAGTGTAACTCATCCCTTTCACTTTATGTTTCATGAGTTATCCATTAAAAAATAATGGATCACAAAGTAATCCTATTTTTTTTTTTTTTGAAAGCACTGAAAGAGGTAGTAATTGACAAATAATATATTTCAGACTTTTTTTTAACTTAATAGTTTGGAGAGAGAAAGCATTATTTGATTTTAACTAATAAGACAAATCTCTGATTTAAATGACTATACTGATGTTTATCAAATGGGCATTTCTAGTAATTTACTCAGCTTAGATTTCTCTTCATGTACTTCATTTAAAGTGCAGTTTTATCTTTTTAACGGAAACTGGAAAAGCAAAGTGAACATTATTTTTGTTAGTTTCTTTGCTTTTTCTAGTTGATATCTATTTGTTTAATAAGCTTTCGTTATTAGAAAGGGTGTAAGTTCAGTAGGGACATTTATTTCTATGGATTCTTAGATAAGACCATTACTTTGGTTTATTTTTAGAACATTATATCTTTCATTACCATTATCCATTTCTCTTTTAAATTAGAGCAGGCAGAAATCTCTAATTTTTTCATTTTCTTTTATTCAATAAACTCTATTAATTATTAATATCTGTTCTTTACCAAACAGATATAAATTCAGTAGCAGTTGAAGAAGTTAAAAGTTATTTTAACATGGTAGAAATTATAACTTTATATTTAAAAGTTAAGTACAATTAGATGGTTAGACATCTCAGTATGCTCCTGGAAGAATCTATATCCTTATTTAATGTTTATTCCTTGCAAATAAAGCATATTTATTTTAGAAAAACTTTTTCTGTCTATGATATGAACTATCTCCAGGCTTAAGGAGCTAAATTCAAAACATTTGAAGTCCAATATGAGGAGTCAGGGTCTTGCATCAGAGAATCAGAAGCGTACATTAAAATTAAATTTCACCCAGTAACTTGAAAAAAGAAAGCAATAAAGTCTTAAAAACAGAAAGCAATAACAGCAGTGTCTTGTACCAAATATCTTACTTTTTTTCTGGAGGAGGTAAGTGTGTTATTTCAGGTTTTATAAAACCTTATGCAATATCATTAATAGATAAAATGTAGAGGAAAGCATAATACTCCAAGTGAAGTTTGTCTTATTTTAACTATATTTTCCCATATTTGTTTCTATCACTATATTCCACCTGCCCCAAACAGTTCAATTTTTAGTTGGTTCCCTTTCCTTGAGAGAGAGTGTGCAAGAGATTTGGAAAATGAAGGAAGCAGATGAAAAGTAACAGAAGTTCCTGGGTGTGAAAGATCATGTCCATTTAAAAAAAAAAAAAAAAAAAGCCAAACAGCAAACTACCATCACTATGCCGTTGGCATTGCAAGTGCCTCCACCACAAACTCAAAACAGTGTAGTGGCGGTATTGCAATACCTCTGTTTTTCTCAGATTTCTCAGTTCCTCAGGACTTTAGATTCTGATGACTCTCACCCTAGAGGAAAGCAGCCTTAAAGTGATAAAAGTGATAAAAGCAATAGAAGTGATAAAAGTGATAAAGACTACTCCCATCTGGGCTCCCACTTACTACTCTGTCATTGGAAAGATTTATCAGTTGATGCCTCCAGGTAGATAATAAAGTGTGTTAAAGCTAGCTTGGCCAGGGGATTACTCCTCAGAACATCTTAACTATATTCTTAGCTGTGCTTTCGATTGCATGTGTAATTTAAAGTGAATTGCTGACAATTAATCTCCCTGTTCTCTGCTGTAAAGCTAACATTGTGAATTCTTTCATTGTACAGCACTTCTAAGCTTTATGTGTTACAAATGTTATGTGATTGATTATTGACAGAAAGTTGTAGTCAGATGCATATTTTTGCATTAATTTGCTTCTCTCTTAATTTCATGTATGTATTTAAATTATAATTAATAAGTGTTTGCTTGTTTTACTCCAATACTTTCTATAGCCTACCTCAAAAGTCTAAGTAAAATGTATTGTATGGGTTTTTTTGGTGGTTTGGGTTTTTTTTTTGGTTGGTGGTGTTGGTCTTCTTGGGGGTTCTTTTTTATGTTGTAGGTTTTTTTGTTTGGTTGGTTGTTTTTTTTTAATGTGCAAAATTCCATTTTGGTAAACCAAACTCAAGTACTTTCCATCCACAAAACAAAACCCTAATATAAGGCTAGCAGTATCCATAGAGGACAGCCTCATTGATTCATAGAGAATACGCTGACAGACACACTAGTGTGTCTGAACTTCACTTCCATTAAAATTGATGCACCTAAACATACAGCATTTTTTGAGGATTGTTTAGATCCTTCTGAGACCATTTGACTGGAGTTTGAACTGGTATTATGCCCATGCATATGCCAAATCTTCTACTAAGCGGTTGCATAACCTTTTAATAACGTGTATCACTCAAATATTTTAAAAGATTCTACATACACACATAATTAATCATCTGCAAGACTGATTGACATGGGGGTAAATGCTCAACCCATTATTGCACCACATATGCTTTTCCTTTAACTTCAGTATACCTGAAACCAACAAAACTCACAGGGGTAAGTTTGTCATCAAATCCATTCAGCATTTCCTTTTCTCTTTACAACCCCCAGAGAAACTGAGTAATTTACCATGGAAATATTCAGAAAGGCTTTAAATTCAATGAGAGAGGAAAATTTGTTCTGTAGTCATCAGAAACTCACACTCTT
>NW_010268990.1:7305-20367 GCF_000690775.1 Eurypyga helias
AATACTTGTTTTTAATTTTGTCTTCTTCTCTAAAACAGTAGAAAATCTCAAACTTCCAGAACAGATGCATTTTCTTAACATTCTCTATGCCTAAAATTGTATTGTTAAATAGGCAGTTAGTTAAGAAAGTACAAGCTTTATGAAAATACATTTTTAGTTTGTTGTTTCCCCTGAAGTATTAAATTGAAACAGATTTTACAATAAAACTAAATAATTACATTTCCAACATTAAACCTATTACAAACATGGAGAAATTCCCTTCTAAATGGGAAGCCAATGACTGACAGAGAGGGTGGTGAGGCACTGGAACAGGTTGCCCAGAGAAGCTGTGGATGCCCCATCCCTGGATGTCTTCAAGGCCAGGCTGGATGTGGCTCTGAGCAACCTGGTCTAGTGGAAGGTGTCCCTGCCCTGGCCCCTGCGCAGGGGGGTTGGAACTAGATGATCTTTAAGGTCCCTTCCAACCCTAACCATTCTATGATTCTATGATTCTATGATTAACTTTTCCAAAATGACCAGTACTTATATAAAACTAATATAATATTATATTTCTTTGTATCTCTGTAGTCTATGCAGCTTTGTAAAAGGATATCATAAGCTCCCTCTACGCAACACACCAAGCTTCCTTTATATTCAAATTCTTCCCACATGTGACAGTCGTTAGGACAGAAGCACCTCT
Organism: Eurypyga helias; assembly: GCF_000690775.1. Lineage (NCBI taxonomy): Eukaryota > Metazoa > Chordata > Aves > Eurypygiformes > Eurypygidae > Eurypyga > Eurypyga helias. The sequence goes on from NW_010268990.1 coordinate 7,985, forward strand.
GCATTTGAACCCAGAATCATCTAAAACATCACTGTAATCAGAGGTAGAAATTCCATGTGCTTCTCTGGGGGATAGATCAGATCCAGAAGACAATAAATACTCAATATCTGAATTCCAGGTATGCCAGCTGACAATGTCATTTTCATACCAGTCTTTAATATTAAATCTCTTTGTTCTTTATGAACTACATTCATAATAAAGTCCATAAATAACAACTGTATTAATAAACAGCTAAATGAGAATCAGAACACACACTTTCAGAGAGCCCTGACATCAGAGAATGCAATTGAAGAAAACATTTCAATGCCTTTCTACTCTTTGTAGTAAATACAATTTTGTCTTTCTTTTAAAGAGAAGAGCTAATGTACCTTTAACCAACAATTCATCAGTTCTATTTCATGACATTGTAATTTAAATATTTAGCACTATGATACTAAAGTAACTAGAAGCATTTTTTCAGTTTTTTATTAGCAAGTCTTGCCATCAACTTCATGTAATCTATAACAAGAAATTAATAACTGTGTAGACATCTAGTGAATTATTTTGGTTTGCATTTATTTGAGAGGAAATAACTTTGCTCATCTCACTGGGAAAAAAGATAAGATTAACTGGTCATACTTTTATAAGGTCACAGCTCTGAACAGTAAGATTGAATTATTTTCAGTTTATGTGAACGACTATAGAAAGTCATATAAACACAAGGTTATTTCAGTATTGCTTAAATAGCACAGAATGATTTTTTTGTTTTGTTATAAAAAGCAGTGTGACATCATAGAGTTCAGTACTAGGAATAATAAAAAAGAGGTCTAAAGTCAATATGAAGCTGTTAATCTGATAATGCTTTCAGATGGAGTCTGAGTTAGTTTATAGCTCTTTTCGAAAGATTTCAAGGTTTTATTGTTTTTTTTTTTCCCTTCTCTCATTTCTCATTCCAGTAATGGATAGGATGCTAGCTACTGGAAGTTTATATGGGCACTGATACTATTTCACATACCTTGTCACCGACTCTCTTCAGATGTATTAACTTTTGATGCACAGTGTATAAATTATTTAAAATTTACAAAAGAACAGTTGCCTGTAAATGAATTTAGGTTTTTCCTCTTGCTTTAACAGTAAAAGGCTCTTCTCACTTAAACAAAGTTGAGTGCTTCCATTTCATATAAAACTAGTAACAAATATTGATATGGGTAACTAGCAAGTTGGACTTCAAATAATAAATATACTAAATTGGAAATATTACTATATGACCCTTGTCATCATTGCCTTAGGCAGAAGTGGCCATCAAACTCTCTTGGCACCTGCATTCTGAATGAAAGAAGGCAAAACCATCTGAGGACTTTTAAGAAAAAAACAATTCATACTTACAGAGAACAAGCAATCAAACTGATCCCTTCAGAATCACAGGTGCTATATCTGCATTGTAGTATGTTATGGTTCCAGAAGTCCTATGCAGGACAAACTTCTTATTTGAACAAATATACAGATATGAAAGATACATTTGTCAATACAGTTCTTCAACTTCATGTACCTTCTTGCCACAATGTGAGAAGTCAAGGTTGCCAAATGAATTTCAAATAACTGAAATGTGGGACCCAGGAGAATTGTTGACAGAAGATTACATTAGTGTAGTAGTGTACTAATTCCTTTAGTTAACAGGTTGTCCTAAGTTTTCTTTCATAGTTCTCTATTTCTAGTTAGCCAGAGAGATATTTTCATACAAATCCTTTGTCAGCACTTTACATCTCTGATGTCATAATTAGGACCCTACTGAAGGAGAGTGCCACAGTGTCATGACAAGAGAGCACCAGCTGGTTTATCTCATGGAATTTAATTTCCTTTCATGTTCTCCAAAATTAGCCAACCATCCTGCCTTTCTTAGTATCACATCTAAGAAAACTGGCAACCAGTATAGCTTGGTGTTGTTCGGCAGGGCACACTGAAGTTTCCGTCTAGGCTGGTTTGTCTGTTTTACTGTTTTTCCCCTTTTTTCTCTACCTTATCTGTATTGATAGCGAGAATGTTGTTCAAGAAGATGAAATTGGACATAAGTCCGTGATAACCTGAGGGCCCAGGAGGAACTCAGAGAACTGTAAACATATCTGTTCCAGAAAAGAGTTAATGGTATAGAACAACAGGGGTCACAGGCTAGATGTAAAATTAGAACAACTGTAAAGCCATAACTGGAGAAGAGGAACACTCTGCTTAATAATATACTGTTTCTGCTGTATCCACATCAGCACTATGTAGAAAAAAGTCATAAAGGAATAATTTAATATATTTGGATATAGTTGTGGTGGGTTAACCTTGCCTGGAGGCCAGGTGCCCACCAAAGCTGCTCTATCACTGCCCTTCTCACTTGGGCAGGGGAGAAAAAATAAAGCCAAAGGCTCATGAATCAACAGTGATTACTGTCCTGGGCAAAACAGACTTAACTTGGGAAAAATTAATTTAATTTATCACTAATCAAATTAGAAGAAGGTAATGAGAAATAAAACCAAATCTTAAAACACCTTCCCCCACCTCTCCCTTCTTTCTGGGTTCAAATTCACTCAGGCTTTTCTCTGCCTCCTTCCTCCAAGTGACACAGGGAGATGGGGAATGGGGGTTGTGGACAGTTCATCACCAATTGTCTCAGCCACTCCTTCCTCCTCACTTTTTCTCTGTTTGTGTGGGGTCCCTCCCACAGGAGACAGTCCTCCATGAACTTGTCCATTGTGAGTCCTTCCCATGGGCTGCAGTTCTTTATGAACTGTTCCAGTGTGGGTCCCTCTCATGCGGTGGAGTCATTCAGACCCTGCTCCAGCCTGGGTCCCCCATGGAGTCATTCCGTCCCATCAGCAAACCTGATCCACCCTGGGCTCCTTTCTTCATGGGTCCACAGGTCCTGCCAGGAGCCTGCTCCAGTGTGGGCTTCCCACGGGGTCACAGCCTCCTTTGGGCATCCCCCTGGGCATGTGGTCCTCCCTTGGCTGCAGGTGGGTCTCTGCTCCCCTGTGACCCTCCACAGGTTGCAGGAGCACAGCCGGCCTCATCATGGTCTGCACCACGGGCTGCTGAGGAATCTCTGCTCTGGCATCTGGAGAACTTTCTTCCTCTCCTTCTCCACTGACCTGGGTGTCTGCAGAGGTGTTTCTCTCACATATTCTCACTCCTCTTTCTGCCTGCAGTTGCTGTTGTGCAGCAACGTTTTCACCTTCTTAAATATGTTATCCTAGAGGTGCTATCACTGATGGGCTCATTCTTGGCCCGCAGTGAGTCCATCTTGGAGCCAGCTGGCATTGGCTTTATTGATGATGGGGGAAGCTTCTGGCATATTCTCAGAGAAGCCACCCCTGTAGCCCTTCTGTTACCAAAACTTTGCCATACAAACCCAATAAAATAGTTTAGTAAAATTTGGTTTAGTATTGTAGGAATAAAAACTCCATTTAAGAATTTAAAGAGAAGTTTGCTAGAATTTCATAATTAGTTTTTTTATGACAGAATACGTAAAAGGAAAACAGAAGGGTTTAGGAATTGTAGAGATAATATTTAAATCAAAAAAACTTCAAATTTGAGCTGACAGTTTTACCAAAACAGTCTGTGAGATCACCACAAATTAAAATTTGATTTCTAAATAATTTTAGAAAATCATAAACATAACTCTCTCTTTTCTCACACTTTCTTTTTCTTCACATGCTCACAAATTCCCATAGACAATGTGGAAATTGAACATTATGTTGGTCCAATTCTGCAATTTTTGCTTCTCTAAACCAACAAGTTCTTTGTGTCTTAGGAAGGCTTATTCCTCACATACTAAACAAGCAAAGCTTTAAGATTTGTTAAGAAACACTGACGGGTCCCTAAAAGCAACCACTGGATGCTCTAATCATGCAATCAATAATCATCTAGGACGTTGTAGAACCATTGATGTTGTTGCAGACATTAAAGCAACTTTAATGTGGGGTTTTTTATTATTATTGTATTTAAAAATTATTTAAGGACAATCTATATCTGCCATGTAAAATTTAGTGTGTTGTGGTTAAATAAATAAATTCATTTGCTTTATTTAGTATTAGCTATATGTATTACCAGTTAATAAATGTACCTAGAGGCTGACAGTCTTTGTGAAGAAAGTTTCCAGTCTGTTCATCCCTAAGCTAGGACAAAAATCAGAACTTGTATTCATGACAATAAGACTTGAGACAACCTCATGGCTCACCAACAAAACCAAACACTGAGTCATTTGTGCTCACCCTTAGCTTGGCAGGGTGATTCCTCATTTTAGTGTCCTCAGCTGACACAGAGGCAGACTTGGTTCCCAATTCTTTTACAGATGCTAAAATACCAATTCTCTCAACATTCTTTCTACTCAGTGACTCCTTTCAATCACTTTCCACTTCTGATACTCTGCCTAGCACAACTGATGTCATAGCTTAGAGTTAAGCTTCTACAGTGATCAGTGCAGCATGTTAGAGAAGAAAAAAAAAAAAAAAATCCTTCAGGGTCTGTAGCAAATATACTGCCAGATAGTTATCATTAAGAAACAAGGAAAATCCTTGGATATAATACTCTTTGTTCCTGTAAAAGTGCATGAGGACATGTTCGGTTTAGGAAAATGTGTTCCTCACTAGGCTTCCTTCAATTCTGACTCATGAGCATAACTGGATTGAGGCAGAGAATCAGCTGGAGTTCACTACCACGTTTCTTCATGGTTGATCTCAGCAGAGTGCAGGTTGCAACTCGGAAGAAACAGTCTCACAGAGAGTGCCAGTCAGTTGTGCCAGCTCAACTGGTTACTGGAGCACACAACAGATGTGTTTGGGAAATGGGTCCCAATGAAATGAACAAGCTAATAAATAAATTGTGAAGGACAGAGAGAGTTATTTTAGCTTGCAGTAGCTCTCCAGCTTTGTTGCCTGCTTGCTTGCTAAAACGGTAGGCAGGAGCTGCCCAATTAGTTAATGCAGACCCACACTCTCACAGCTGCTTGTATGTCCCCTGGTAAAACTGCCTGCCCAGGAAACAGGGGGCTATTGCTGATCTGGGAGGGAAGGAGGGATGGATTTGAATCTAATTTTAATATCAGAATATTTAACATTTCATTGTCTTTGTTCTGTAATAAAGTGTAACTGTAAGATAAAGTGACACTAGATACTTAAAAGCAAATCAGCAGTTGCTAGGCTGTTGGAGGTATCAAAGTTTAATATCAGCCAGATATGCTAGTTGAGAACAGCTTTTTTTGACCTGTCACATAGTCAGTAAGATATCAAGGATGTTTCATTAGAAAGTTTACATGTAAACAAAAGAATATTTCATGCCCAGGAATATTCATATTTCAGTATAATTTCCTTTGTAAATAGATAGGAATCTTTTACATTCAAAATATATATTAGTTCTTATTCACACTTATCACAGTAGCAACAAGACTAATTTAATGGGGCTTTGGGAGGAAACTCAGCTTACATGTCATGTTAGACAGAGCTGGACCAACATACACACAAAATATCAGCAGGGATTTTTTTAAAAGGTCTTCAGTGACCCACTGGGCCAGATAGCGCTCTACAGCTCAGTTCCTCTTCCCTCTCCTGCATCAGATGACAGAATTATTCTTCTAAAAGACAAATCAGGAGGAGCTTTCAAGTGGAATAAATCTGTGTTGGGAAGCTCGCTTTCTCCAGCTCTCTGCTATTTCCACATGATATTTCAAAGGTGTACCTGAAGAAAGGGAAAGCATATTTCCCTAGAAAACACTGGTAGGGGACATAGCTACTTACTAGGGATTGCATCTCCTGCACCTGGAGATGTAATAGTTGAGTTTGACACACAAGGTACACCTAGATGCCTGTTGCAAGTGGTCCTAAGTGAGCTGCCTTGCTCTTCTTTAAAGAAGTCATCTATAGCAGGAAATGTATCACTGGATTTCTATGCAGAAATCCTACAATTTATATAGCAAATTCATTTTTAATGATTAGATAATCAGGACTCACAACATTGTTTTGACATGGAGCCAGATCTTAGACAGTCCAAAAGCAGCAGGAGGATAAATGTGTATAGAAGAGAAAAAGAACTAGACTAAACTGACTGCTTTGTTCTCAGTCTTGTGCATGAGCAGCTGCCACTGATGAACCTCCAATGACAAAGTCTGATTAGCAGATATTAAAGTGATCAGGTAAAAGATCCAATACATACTGAATATAAAAAAAGAAACAAAAAAACCCAAGCTGAAAACATTAATTATCTGCTTTGCATTCATTTCTCTGTTGCAGCTGCACAGTCATTTCTCTGCACAGTAATAATACAAAGGAAGCTTTGCTTTTTTTCCATCCGCTTTCCTTTCTTGGAAAAGTGGTGTGTGATTTATAGTAGAAGTATGACAAATGTTACTCCTAATCACTTGAGCCATACATGTTACCCACTCTCTTGTAAAGGAAGAGCAGATTTCAACTGTTAAGGTTTTATTTCCAATGAGAACAACATTTTAATCAAATCTGAGAATAATAAAAAAGCACATTAAACTATAATTAGAGCCTAAAAGACATTCAAAGGCTCCTGTCATTTTCTTGTTACTCATTTGCAAAGACGACCTAGGAACTGACAAAAAAGGGGCTAAGTCATTACTGTGACTTGGGTCTGCTTCCCTGAAACAGTGTTATAGGTCATTTATGTAACGATGTCCAAAGAAAGCTAAAAAGTTGAAGAAAGTAACAGAAAGATAGCATTAATCTCTTTAATGTTTCATGCACACAGATACACTATAAATTATTATTTTCTGTTAAAAAAATAATTAAACAATCTTAATCCCATTTTTAGAATTTTTGTAGGTGGGGTACAGGTTTGTGGGGCACAATTTCATGTCCTTCTCTTCCACCTACACCTAGGTATATCTACTCAGAAAGGTGATTCTTCCATATGGGGGAAAAAAAGTGTTTTAGATAAGAAACAAAATACACAATATTTTACTTTGACACTATTGCAATCAGGACCAATTGGGTTTCTTGGAACTTGAGGAATTGTTCCCTCAAAGGAAATGTGTTCCTACCTCACAGAATAGCACAACTGAAATATATAAAGGAAAATTTTCTATGAGCACCTTGCAGTGGACCCAGCAGCAGTCCTTATCAAAGGAAGTGAACACCTTGCTTAAGGATTTTAGTCCCACAGTACTAACAACTCTTCTTGGCAGAGGTAGACTTGCTACACAGTCATCCCACAATCTATCTATACCAAATGACACTCAAGCTCACCAAGGCCTTTTTTTATTTTCCTTTGCATGTTAATTTTAATATTCTATGTGTATGAATTGCATGTAAATACAATTCTCATATATTAAGTGAGCTTACTGTCTTCTTCTTTTTTTTTTTTTGACATGTATGAAAATAATAAGCAACATTTAATAATAACAATTTTATGATTTATATCGTGGACCTAATGGTGAAAAGGATATTTATCAAATTTCTATATATGCTATGGAAAGTCAGGCTGAGCTTGGCCAAGATTACTTTCTGGTTATCGCATTTTTATTATAAAATTTTTCAGATTGCCAAAGAGTACAACAAATAATTGAACATTAGTCTATAAGATAAACTGAAATAAAAAACTTATATTTATGGTTTATTTTCTACTGTTGTATCTACTCCTGCAACAATAAGAGGCCAAATATTTGCATTGAAATAACTGAAATCAAGTCCTTCCTATGACAGACAGTCATAATGCAGTTTAGTTAGATATTGCAAGCAGGGATAGGGAACACTGAAAGGTTCTGGAAGGTGGTCATCTCTTCTGGGAAATAGTTAGATCTCTTCATAGCAATTTCGTCTTGAGCTCACTAACACGCTCCCAGCTACAGCCCTGCAGGTAGCATAAGCTGGCCAAAATACATGTTGCAGCAGTCAGCATGGCTTTGAGACTTTAAATATGTATAAAAACATAATTCACCTCATCCATAACATCATCTGTTTGAACAAAATTCCATAACCCTCATCCAGGTTTCAGGTACTTATGACCTGAAACCTACATGACCTGAACATATGTAAGTTAAAGCCAGGGAAGCTGAGATGTACAAAAGCCTAGACAATAGTGTCCTTGTCAAGACAGTGATATTTACTGTTCAAGGTAAAAATGCCAACAAGAACAGGTATAAGGCCCAAAGAAAAAAGGGAATTAATAGATGGCAGCTCAGCAATACAGAGGGACTGCCTGTGCCCAGGGGCACTGAAGGCTTACCTAGCTCACCCAGATGATGTCTGCTGCACCAGCAGAGACTCATTAAATGTCTCATTGGGGATGGTGAGCATATTAACACAGTAGCTTATTAGTGCCAGCTATCTTCTGTGTGCATTACCAAAAAATAATTGCTTTGTGTTCTTAATCTGTGACTGAAAATAATCTGTTAAATAAAAAGAAAAAAGACCATAGAACTTCACAGAACTGGCCAGTTTGTTTTGTTATCATAGGTGACTACTGATAGCCAATGTACTTTTGATAGATGAAAAACAAAACCACAACTGTTGGCAAAAGAAAAAAAAAAAAGAAACAAATTCAAAGAGGATGCTCTTGCAAATGAAAAAGAATACTATTTAAAAGAGTAGCTTTCATTAGCAAACAACTTGCAGGCAGAAAAAAACACTGGCTGCTGTGCATCAGAAGAAATAAATAAACAATCTGTATTATTTCACAATAATATTCCTCTCAGAAGATTATGGGCTGAAAAGAGTGAGTTCCCTTTTTATCTTTTAAGGTTGTTTTTAAAAATATGCAGAAATAAAACTTCCATATGGTTCTCCAGAAATCTTGAGAGAAAAGCTCACCCATACAGCAGTAAACTCATCAATTACCAAGTTATACAAGAAAAATAGTTGTCTCCTGACATCTGGTGCCTATCACTGTTCCTTGGGCAGCTTGTTCATTTAGGTGTCTTGGGAAACCTTCCTAATCTTGGGAGATTTTGTATAGATGCTAATGTGAATCTGATAGTACTGAAGTCCTATGCAACTGTAAGTAGCCGTTGTTTTCAGAATTATTAAGTAATGGTATTGCTGTAAACTGCAGAAATAGGTTATGATTTCTCCTTTCTTTTTAGATGTCCCCAAACTTCTTTTAAAGTTTATGTACAGAAGGAAACTTTGGGATAATGATCCAGGGTTGAAACAACTCATACTCTGCCAAATGCTCTACAGCCAATTCCAGTGACAAATGGAACAGATCCTGCAAACCACCTCACACATATAATGCTTTCGAATTGCTTGTTGTGCTCACTCGCAGAGGTGAAAGATTCATTTTTCATCTAACCCTTAAGGACATAACTGCATTAGTCTGTCCAGCTCTAATCCAATCAGTGGCACTGTTCCTCTCATGGGTAAATGGTCATGTAGTGCCATGCTCTATCATTATAAACAGCACCAACGAAGGTTTCAGAATCACTGTTTTCGTCAGTAACCTGCCTTACTGAACCTTAGGAAGCCTGAGAGAAAAGTGCATGTTAAGGAAAGGAAGTTGTTCAGAATGGAGATATTTTGTCTTAATTTCAGTTCTTAAGTGTTTGTCTTAAAGCTTCATAAAAGGGATAGAAATAGTTGTGTGGTTAAAATGCCAAAATGCATGTACAGATACCTTCACAACTAAAATTAGGTGATATGTGTTTTGGGTTGGTTTCTGAAAGGTCAGTATCTTTTCATCTCGATTTCACACATGGGTGTCCATTCTCTATTTACCTTCAGTTCACCACATGAAAGATGAAAACTGTCCAGATGTAGCATTTGATGGATCAAAACCGACACTTGCATATGTACATGTGTATATTAATATAGGAATTACAGACACTCCTGTGTGTGCTTTATATACTTCTATATATGAAAGATAGGTATATGGAAGATGATAAGCTTTCATTGCCTAGAGCAAGCTGTGTAGCTTGAAATATTCCAAGGAATCTTACGTGTCAGATGTTGTTCACTCTAACCTAAACCTGTCAAAATGTCCTCTGGAAATATTTTAGAAGAGAAAAATTACATCAAGGAGCAATCAAGGGGCAAATCTCATACAAGGACTGAAAAAAAACAACCAAACAAACAAAAACCCCCAGGTAAATAGTTTGAAATTAAATCATATTTTGATAGGTAACATCTTTCATAATAGATACATAGTAAAAGACTGTTATCAAAGTTTGAATCCACACCTACTTCTGCAAAAAGTCTTCGTCTATATAACTGTATTAATAAATGTATTAATGCATTAAATTGCTGAATATGTTATATAAAAATAGGGAAAAATATTAAATTTATATATTATCTTGTCTTTCACCTGAAAGTATTAAGGCCATAGTTGTGCATTCCATATGAATGAACAACAGCTCTCTTTCATTTTACTTTTTTCTTTATGCGTTATTGTTTTGTCATATATTAAGTAAAATAATTAGACCTTTAGAATATTTAGTAACATATTTCAATGATTTCACATGGAATAAAATTATATGGGAAAAAAAAAGATATATTTTATGGATCTTAATAACACCAGTCATAGAAGATTTTGCCACTTTTTCCTGAAACTGCTCTTCGTAAACATATGTCTGATTGTGCTTTAGTGACAAAAATGTGTGAAGGAAATTAAATTTGAAGAAACATAAGTCACTATGGTAACCAAACTTTCCTTCTTACTGTAGTGTCTCTAATAGAATTTGCAGACTCCACCAGTCAGAGAATAGAAGCAACAATATAGGAAGAAATCTACCAGCTCCAGCTTTGGCAGAAATAAACTGTTAATGAATGGTTACAGAAGATTGTTTTCAGGTCACTTCTTTGGAATAAAATTATATTATATAATATAAAGCAATATAATTCCAGGTGCATTACTATTTAATACCACCTGGTCACAGATATTATACAAGATGGGAAAAAAATAATTTATTTCTATATTTTGTTACATGGATATCTATATTTTTATCCATTTCTTCTGAGTAGTATAGCTTCACAAGGAACATTTTTTTTCTCTAAACAGGAAATTTTATTGCAAATCTTTCTTCATTATTCATTTTCCTAAGAACAACAATCTCACCTTCTGCTGCTTTCTGTATTAGAAAGAAATAAAACATAAGTAATCTCAAATTATATTCATACTTTCAAATGCATAACTTTATTCTTAGAGGGTATTCATAAGTGAAAACAAGTGTGACCTACAACTGAAGCAAAATATTTTTATATGAAATGAAGATATATTTACATTAATTCTGATTGCTGACTTCAGTGAAAATAAATTTTCCTATATGTATTTGCAACTTGAATATATTATCCAAAACATCTATAAAGAAACCATGAGAATACAAACAGAATAGAAAATCTTCAGATTTGTCAAGACCTTTGATTTGCTATACATGCATAAATTAATTAACCTCACCATTTTTTTTTAAGAAAATAACTCTGTGTGCTATGCCTGCTGTAAGCTTTAATTGGTTAATACTTTCGAAAGTGAAAAACGAAACACTGGTTTTGCAGTGCTAATGAGATTATTTGTGCAATTCAAAAGATGAAATATAACATTTCAACTGAAACTGTTCTGCAACATTTCTTTAACTGGAAACGTTCATAAATCCCTATTCCCCCCTTGTTCACAGTAAGGAAACAAAACTCAGACAGAGCTATAGACCTTTCCATTTGCTTTTCATGCAATAGTCATAGTCAAAGCCCTGATATTTCTTTATGCAAAGATGATAACTCTTTAGAGTAAAGTCACAAAGTAGGACCAAAAGGCAGTTAAATATCTTTGCACCTTTCAATTCTACCCTTTCTGGTTCTATCCTTACTGTGACCAGTAATTCCACACAAGCCAACATATTCCAGATTTGGCTTTAAGAAGGTTAACATTCTTTAGATTTTCTGCCAAACATTATCTACTTAACAGTTAATAATGTATTAAAAATAGAAATATATCCTGAAAACATTAGGTACAATCTGAATAATTTTTATTATTTTTTCTTTCAGTTGTAGTGAAAAAAAAAAAAGCCTTCAATCTCACAATAATTTTCAGATGTTTAAATGTGTTTAAGATAGCCTTGCTGTTATTTTATGCAGTAGTTTCTGAAAGAAAATGTGCATTACAGAGAATAACAACTCAAGTCAAAGCATTATGAAAATGATAATAATGTGATTAGACACCCTTTCTTTGCTAAGTACATATGCCTGTATTTGTTTAACTTCATGAAGTTGTAAAAAAGAAAAATTTATTTTTTTTATCCAAAAGGAAAGCAACAGCTTATATTTCTATGCAAAACTAAAATTCTTGATCAGTCTATAGTTAATCTGAAAATATAATCATCTGAGATTCTAAAAGATAAGTGATCCCAGAACTTGGACTATTTTCATATTTTTAGGTACATGAAATAACACGCAAGTGAAGGAGTGTCTTTTTATATATAT